>NW_016226746.1:1162-1337 GCF_001687245.7 Rhagoletis zephyria
GATTTTACAGGCAACAAAAGTTGAATACGTAGTTGAATGAGAAGTTGAAAGTGAAAAAGTTGCCATCCCTATTCAGACGAGGCGATTTTGGATTCCACACGAATCGTTATTTACATTATTGAAAACGAATTTAAATCGCAAAATTTTATCAATTGGCGTAAATTTGGTAAGCCAA
>NW_016226748.1:0-1337 GCF_001687245.7 Rhagoletis zephyria
AGTGAGGCGCCCTTCATCATCACCTCGCAGGAGCTGCTCACCCGTCTGAATCGCATCTCTCCGCAGCTGGAGCACATCACCAAGGTGGTCTACTTTACTGATAAGCTCAATCCNTCCAATCACTTTTAAATCCAATCGTTTTACTCAGACGACGAGGGCGTCGTGTATGGATGCAACCAAAGTGAGGCGCCCTTCATCATCACCTCGCAGGAGCTGCTCACCCGTCTGAATCGCATCTCTCCGCAGCTGGAGCACATCACCAAGGTGGTCTACTTTACTGATAAGCTCAATCCGAGTGATCCAAAGGCAACCAGGGCGGTCCAGGGCCTGAAGGAAGGGGCCAAGTGCGAGGTGGCCACGCTGGATCAGGTTTACGAGACGGGTGCCAAGCTGCCGCCGATAAAGTTCAAATTTCCGCGCGCTGATGATGTGACGGTATGTGAGCTCTGAGCACTCTATTAATTATTGCCCATTGACACCAGTTGTAATTAGCCTAATGATTATGATTTGTTTTCTTTCATTGCTTTTAGCTGATTATGTACACATCGGGCACGACGGGTGAGGCAATCATTTAACAATCAATATACACTCTTTTATTAGCTCGTTTATCCGCTAACAATCATCTTTTTTTTCACCGAAAAAAATTAGGCAAACCGAAAGGAGTTATCCTCACTCATCGTCAGCTTACGGAAAGTCTGCTGAACATTATGCACATGCAGGAGGAGATGAAGATTTCACTGGTGGGCACCGCATATGCAGCTTACCTGCCCATGGGGTAAAAGGGGGTATTCCAAACAAATCTGATCACAACTTTTAACAATCATCTTTTGGCAGGCACCTCTACGGTTACCTTCTAAATCTGGGCTGCTTCTTCTCCGACGCCGCTCTCGCCCTCTGCTCGCCGATGACCATGACGGACTTTTCACCGGCTCATGTTCCCGGACAGAAGGGCGACTTTCAGCTGATAAAGCCACAGTTTTTGGGAGGAGTGCCGCTGGTTCTTGATCGGTAAAAAAACGTCAAAAAGTAGCTTGATCACTAATCAGCTTTTTGCTCCAGAATCCTCAAAGAGGTCATCCGAAAGTTAGAATCGAGGACGCCCGTCTCCGTGCCCATCTTCAACTACCTGATGGACTACAAGATCCGCTGGCTGGCCCGAGGCTACGACACGCCCATTGTCAACGCCCTCGTCTGCAAGAAAATTAACTCCCAGTTTGGCGGCAAGTTTAGCATCATGCTCTGCGGCTCTGCCCCGCTCAATGAACGCACTCAGGCGCTGATGGGAGCGGCGCTGAACATCAAACTGCTGCAAGCGTACGGACTGACCGAGGTCGCGG
>NW_016226751.1:0-1337 GCF_001687245.7 Rhagoletis zephyria
AAGGTGGTGAATATATATATTTTTTGTGGGCTTTGGGTAGGTTGGCTGGGGTCACCATCGCCAGGTTATTCCTCTAATTTAAAATATGTCTCTTTGTATGTTATATTCCGTTGATGTATCCAATCGTTGCTCCACTGATACACGATGGTAATACCGCTATGGGCCAGAACCACAAGTTTCTGCTATGCTTATTTCAAATCTTTATTTTTTATTAAATCTTGATTTTATCGTTTTTAAAATTTGTGTTGTGTTTTCTTGGTAGGAGCGGTTAGCGGTCCACAAGTAACCGTAATTATGTATTAGATTGTATTAATCTGTATGTGTTTAATGGCAGGCAACTAAGTCCACGTATCGCCAGATAATATCTCAAAATTAAAAATTTTATAATTATACGTCAGATGTTTGTTAAAATTTAATTTTATCCTTTAATCATTTTCATGCAAACTATACTTCATCAGTTCTATAGCAGTTTTTAGTTATTTTTCCAATCAACAGTCATGTCTATACCGTGCAAACGGTACTTTATTTAGCTTTGCATCTTCTTTGTTTAACGAATTTAACATTATGGCTGCGTTTCTTTATACATTCCGGATAATCCCATTTCACAGCCGGAATAAACAGTATGCGTTTGAAACATACGTTAATATATCATCAGGAACGTTCTAAAGAATAAGTAAGTTTATTCCAATCATTCAGAATGAATAAAGAAATATTTAATATTTCACTTGGAAAACTTCATATGTATGTTTTATTTAAATTCATTTTTTAACATTATATTTTAAGTTTAAATAGTTCAGATATCTTAATTTGGAACGAATCATTATATTATATTTATTACATATTATTGTGTATAACACGACAGGATATTTTGGATTGTGAACGTAAATCTACGGATTAGATATAAACAAAGAGCGTATACCTACATTTACGGTCTTTAGTTAAAATAAGCGTGACTCAATAAATCGCGTTGGCAGCACCACAGAAAATTCGTTTGTTTCGATTCGTTCGCTAAACTCCACTCGTTAACTTTTGCTTTTCTCGTTTCTGCTCGATGTAAGAAGGAGAAGCTTGGATCGCGTTATTTTCCATAATAAAAGGTAATGTCTAAATACTTTAAAAAGCTAAATTTTTACGAAAAACGCAATTCCGACGCGTGCTCGTGTTGAAAATACTAAGAAAACAAAAATATTATGGCCAGAATATTGATTTTACGCTAAGAACAAATTCTGCAGTTTTTTGTTATCGTGAAAAGTAAAGCAAACAAAAAGAAAGTACCAGCGAGTATTTCATAGGTGAAAGCAAAACAAACCCAATAAATGCACAGCAAGCGAAACTTT
>NW_016226752.1:0-1337 GCF_001687245.7 Rhagoletis zephyria
TTCGATAGCGATTGGAAATCACCAGTTTTGCACCAGATAATCGCTAGCGTAAGGACATGCCACGCGCACTGCTCGGTAGGCTCCAATGACGTCGCTATGTTAGGCACAGGAATTGATGTCGCAACTAGAGATGGGCACGGGCCGGGCTTTTGACAGGGGCCCCTGCGTAAGCCCGCGGGTACGGGCCGGAATATTTGCTGTCAGCACGAACACGTGCGTGCGTGGGCGTTCAGTAAAATTTTATAAAAGCACGAATAAGCACGGAAAAGCCCGTTGCTAATACTACAAATTTAGATAAGCCATATTAAAACTCTTTTGATAAGATAAAAGCAAAAAAAGAACTTATTGGAAACCGATAGAAAAATAAGATACTTAGTAGTTTTGTTTACATATCTGTACATAAAATACCTTCCACTTTTTCTACTTCCCAGAAAATATATTATAAAAATCTTTGATGTAAAAAATTGATTCGCTTAAGTAAATATACATACATAAACACAAAATTAAAAATATGTACATATGTATACATACAATGAAAGTTGGCTCTTTATTTCCGGGCTGGGACGGGTCCCGTTGTGCCGGACCGGGCCCCACTGAAATTCTTAACGTGCGGGCTCNGTTGTGCCGGACCGGGCCCCACTGAAATTCTTAACGTGCGGGCTCGTGCGTGTTTTTGAAAGTTGATTTTGCACTCGTGCCGGGCCATGCCTGAAAATTTAAAAGCAAAACGTGGAAAATTGTTGAAATCGGACTAAAATTAACCGCTTTTCATATAACGGTAAATTTCAGAAATGCTTGAAACTTCAATATTTTAAAATTTTAGGACGCTAATTTACTCAATATTTATACACCCCGGCTTACCATGTACAACAGTTTTATAACTAGCTTACCCGTGTGAATTATTCGCATCCAATATTTTGGAATAAAATAGAAATTAATTAACTCAGGTATTTGAATTGAAACCTTACAAAACTTGTTTGAAAACAATGTTAGAAATGATAAAGCCAATCATAATTTTTTGGACATGAAATCGCTGCTGAATAAATTTGTGGAGTATTAATACTGTCGTAATTACAAAAACAATCGTTTCATTGGAGCCTTCCGCGTGAAGTTCTAAATTGCAAAAGAAAATTTACTTGAAAAACATTCTGAATATTAAAAAAAAAATCGAAACGTGGGCACTTGTTTGAGTCACTGTATATGTATTTAGATAAGCAAAAGATAAAGAGCATTCTATGATGCATTATGCTTGTAAGATTGCACATTTTCATCAACAATCCTATACTACTTGTTGTGTCGCCAAATGAACAAAACTATTTTGCGCGAATTTAAGAAAA
>NW_016226753.1:0-1337 GCF_001687245.7 Rhagoletis zephyria
CCTCTTATCTGCGGACTTTTGGGTTGAACCTGGCTTAAATTGAAATTGCCCTCACTGCCATCATCACCATCAACTACTACTTAAACACCTGGACACTGATCGGATCGAGCAGCTCAGACCAGTATTCTCTCTCTTTTTTTATGGCACCACCACCAGCGGCAGTGTTTGTCATCTAGAGAAGTGCAGTATTATTCTTCCTCTTCTTTCCATACACTTTCGACCCCCAACTTTGGGTAAGCTCTTGCCACNCCACCAGCGGCAGTGTTTGTCATCTAGAGAAGTGCAGTATTATTCTTCCTCTTCTTTCCATACACTTTCGACCCCCAACTTTGGGTAAGCTCTTGCCACAGGTTATTTGTGCATGTGCGTGTGTGTATTTATTTTACGTAAATTGTCAAAACCTTTTTTCTTTTTGCTTTTTTTCTTCTCTCCAAACAGACAGTCTTTGACTTGTTCTCTCACTCTCTCCAGTTTATGACCTCAACCTCACTCTGTTGATAATCTCATCTTTTGCCATATAAAATCGCCCCCTGGATCTTCCAACTTCTCCCTATTCCATTCCCTTCTTCTTCTTCCACTGAGAATTAGAGTTTTGCGCCGGTGCTTCAAAATGTAACCTGTTCGAGAATGCACCATTTGCCTGATTACAACCAACTTCATCATCAACTTCACATCTTTCCTGCTGCAAAAACTAAACCGATTGAAAATATTGTGAAAATATAACCTCCAACAGGAAACAGTGCCCAACAGGTAAGATGAACTTTTATCGATGATTGACTTTTTCCTTTTCAGTTTATTTCTCAGTCTCTAGTCTTTTCTCCCTCCTTACCGAGTTGACCACTTTCAATCCCCCCTCTTTTAACTACAACTCGTTTTGCAAATGCTCGAGATTTTTTCCTTTGCTCTTCTTTCCCCCTTTTCCCTTTTCAACTGGCTCTCAGCTTGCAGATCACTAGCAGCAGCAAAACAAGTTCACTTGCACCAATCAGTTACTCCGCTAAGCAGTTAAGCAGATTTTCCATTGCCATTTCTGACGTAATCCCTGCAAATCTGTGACTCGAAGAAGCTGTGCTGTGCATTCCTTCCCTCTCTTTCAGTTCCCTCTACCCTTGTTTTTGGTAGCCTTTAGCCAGTTTGTAAAATCTTCCACTGACCACTTTCACCCCCTCCTCCCCCAATATCTCCGGATATTTATGGTATTTATATCATAAATTGTTTTGCTAAGCAAATAGACAGTGGCCAAAGCAGTGTCCTCTCTTCCCTTCCTCAATCATCGAGTGTGTACTTGTGTGTTTTCCCCAATTTTTCCTCGTTAGTCAGACCTACTGACTGACTAA
>NW_016226754.1:0-1337 GCF_001687245.7 Rhagoletis zephyria
TAATGGTAATACTGTCGCAACCGCAATCGCCCAAATAGCAACACCTGAAGAGAGCGAGCGAGAGGGAGCAGGGGCACCTGATTCCCCTTATCGCCAAGAGGACCATTTATTCAGCGGTGATGGTGGTGGTGGTGGTGCGTTGTTGTGTGTTTGCTCAGAGACACCACAATCAATGCAAACGGGAAATGGAATGGAGAGCGAGCGAGTGAACGACGATGATGAAGAGGAAGAGGAGGAGGAGGAGGAGGAAGGTCTACAAACCAAAGAGGCGATCCAGAAGACGAAGACGAAGAAGACAAAAACGAAAACAAGGGATTAAAGGTACAACGCTAGGTTTACAGGAAGTGGAGAGCGAGTTTTGGTGCCTTCTGCAGCTGGTGGTGGTGAAATGGCGCGAATCGACAGTTATAGACATCGCATGTGGTAGGCGGCCCCTCTGAGCATCTGGTGCGTCTCCGCCGCCTGTCGCGGGTCCTTCGGGCAGGTCTGCCCCGGGGGACAGCGACAGTGGCGCTGCTCCAGCGTCGCGTCGACGCTTTCGCTGATGGACAGGCAGAACTGGCGACGGCTGCAGCGAGGAATCTAAGGGAGGTGGTGGTGGTGGACAAATAGAGGAGAGAAGACAAAGTTGGTGAGGATGAGAGCGCCGAAGAGCACTGAAAGAAAGTAAATTACCTTGGTGCAGAGCATCTCCGTGCCAAAGAGGAGACTGCCCTCCAGCTCCTGTTCGAAGCCAGGCTTGGAGCTGTTGGCGGCGAGGATGTGGTCGGCAGGGCAGAGACAGTGCGCCCGGTGCACCACGGACACCTTCTCGAAGGTCAGCTTGTCGTACTCGCTCACCGCGCTGTACGCCACCTGCCCGGAGGCGCAGGGCAGCAGACGGGGCTTGCGGCTGCAGTACTATTATTATAGGTGTTAGAGGGGGGGGGAAGGATTAGCATCATCACCGAAAGGTCACTCAAATGCAACACTCACTTTGTAGAAATCATTGCCGTGGCGCACGGTGCGACTGGTGGAGCGCTCCCACCATAGTGGACAGCGACGAGCGCCGTTTTCGCCATCGCCGCAAGAGCACAGCGAGACCCGATTGAAGCCCACCGAGTTGACCTGCACGTAGCCGCAGATGGAGTGCTCGTCGGCGCACGGCGGAGAGTCATCCTCCAGCTGCTGGTGGTACTGCTGCAAGGATGAAATGGAAAGAATGGATTCGGATCGAAGGAAGGAAGGAAATAAAGAGTCAAGAGGAGTCAGTTTAGCTTAGTGAGCAGTTAAGTGAGATGGATAAGATAGACATCAAGACACACACACACACACACACACACACACACACACACACA
>NW_016226755.1:0-1337 GCF_001687245.7 Rhagoletis zephyria
CATTAGATAAAAATTTCGCTGCGAATGAGGCGATTTTATCATACACAACTTAAGCGGTTTGATCAAACGTCAACATGGCGGCTAGAAAATCAAAAATTTCGATTTTTGTNATTTTAGTTTTCTTCCGGTTCACAATGTAAAAGGGTTTGGTTGTCTTAATTTTTCTCTCTTTCCTCCTCATTAGATAAAAATTTCGCTGCGAATGAGGCGATTTTATCATACACAACTTAAGCGGTTTGATCAAACGTCAACATGGCGGCTAGAAAATCAAAAATTTCGATTTTTGTTCACATTTCCATCAAACGGCTTGTCAAACCTTCAAACACCCCCATACACAACATTAATAGCTTTAAGGTAAGGGATATTTCGAAGGGCTTGCATTTGTATTGCATCAAGAATTTTTTAATTTCATTAGAGGCACCCTGTTTTACTTGCAATTGCAAATGGTTGCATACATTTAAGCATTTGCAGAATAAGAGGAAATGCGGTACAAACGATTATTACTTCCGGTTATCCAAACTCCGCGCATGCATTCGGCTTTGTTCCTATATGGATACATACTTAAGTTTGTGTGTACATACATTTGTTGCAAGTGGTTTTTATATTCGTAGCATGGTTTTAGGCATAGGTTTTGGTAGTCTATTGATAAAAAGGCAAGGTAAAAATTAAAAAACTACTGAAATCATTTTAACTGGGACCGTTGATAACTGATGAACATACATGAATATATGTATATATACATATTAGGGCGGGTCGAAAATCTANGACCAAATCCTGTCAAAAATTCTGGGTTCAGCAAAAAGGTTTGGTACATATTATTAGATAATGAATCAGTTAACGCAAAGGATAAAGTCAAATATCATTTCTCGCAGCCCTTTAGCTTATCATTAATCTCAAATGTATCTTTTTCAATAAAATTTTAATTGTTCTTTTGATAATTGCACTGGCCTATAGTCAAACGATGTAAAAAACAGCATTAATATTGCTGGCGTGCATTTAGGTCGCTGGTTCCAAATATTCTAATCTTTTTTTAATATTAGCTATAGTTTGCAAATTTTTGCAAATTTAGGAACAATTTCGGTAGCTTTTATAGATAAGCCATTATTTTCCATCATCGTGGAAAAATTTTGTTTATGCGAATGACTAGGGAAACACTGAACAGGCACAACTTCTATAAACACTAATTAGTTTACTTATGTTGATACATACAATTTAAAAATGGCAAATATAGGAAAAACACAAAAAATTTTGTTCAACATTTTTTTTTATTTTATAATAATTTGTTTTTTAATCTGAACGATTTTAATCACATTATTATCATAAATCAATAACAGTAA
>NW_016226756.1:0-1337 GCF_001687245.7 Rhagoletis zephyria
CTATTGTTCAACTTAATAGCCGATTTTTACGAATTTCTCCAAAAAACAAGGTTTCAGCTCAGAGTCGTCATAAAGCAGAATGGCGTGCTGCACTTCAAAATCGTAGAAGTTAGCTTAACCTTGGGTTGAAATTTTTTCACATTGTTATGAAAAAAATATACACAAATATGTACGAATGTATGTTAACATAATATGTAGTATGTACTCATGTTTGCCACGTTCTAATATTTACATACATTCAATATAGAGACTGACACTCCTCGCATACGATTTAAATATGACCATTCCTGACCTTCCAAGAATAAATAGCCTTTTTGCAAAATATATAATAT
The DNA here is from genome assembly GCF_001687245.7 of Rhagoletis zephyria. Taxonomy (NCBI): domain Eukaryota; kingdom Metazoa; phylum Arthropoda; class Insecta; order Diptera; family Tephritidae; genus Rhagoletis; species Rhagoletis zephyria. The sequence continues at coordinate 333 of NW_016226756.1, forward strand.
GCAAAACTTACCAGAGCAGTATATTCTCCATACATACATTTGTGCATTAGGGTGGTCCAAAAATGCATGTGAAGGGGGGGGGGAGTAAAGTCGCAATTTTGATGCTCTCAACCCCTAGGGTTGTTCTATACCGAAAAAAGTGTACCCTTATATTTTTATTTTTAAGTAAAAAAAATCCATGTATTTTATATGGGGAAAAAACGACTTTTCGTAGAAATGGTTAAAACTCAATATTTTTTTTACCAGAAAACTCTGTTTATCAGCAGGAGATTCCCAATAATAATACCCAATTGTTTATTTAACCATTTTCTCATCGCAACTTTAATTTATAGGTCCGCCAAAAACCCACAAAAACACCGAAAATGCAATGGGACCACCAATAAAAAATGGTTAGTATTAAATAGTGGTTAAATAAACAATTGCGTAATATTATTGAAGAGAACTTGAAGTTTCCGATCCAAAAATATTGATTTTCAAGAATTCCATACCATTTCTACGAAAATTTTTATTTTCCCCATATAAAACTACGTGGAAAACTTTGAGCGCTTTGAGCGACCTCTAAATATTTTTTGATTTCGATATAAAAAAGTATGGTTATACTTTTTTCGATATAGAACAATCGTAGGGGGTGAGAGCACTACAATTCCGACTTTACTATTTTTGGACCACCCCAATGTATATACATAAGTACAAATGTATCTACATACATTTGTTTAAAGAGAAGTGTACCTGTGTTGTTATTAAGACTAAATAGTGCTTGACTCGAACAGCACAAAATATTTGTATACCCTGCGCACGTTACAGTAATATACATTAGGACTGCGTTCAAAAACAAAAAATGTACACTCTTTTCCCAACGAAATTATAAAACTTAAATATTATATTTTAAAACATCTGCTAAAATATATCGTAAATGATTTGAAAGTCGATAATACAATCTGAGGTGATTTTTTTTGAAAAAAAAAAATATTTCAACCTAATTTTTTGTACCAAAAGCCCGATTGT
>NW_016226757.1:0-1337 GCF_001687245.7 Rhagoletis zephyria
ACACACTGCTGCTGAATGCTTTCAATCACGCAGTTCGTCTGGTGACAGTGGTGACAGAGTCGTCGTTTCCTCACAACTTCCTCACTTCAAAACTTTAACTTTAACTGATGCTGATGATCGAGGTAGTTCTTTTGGCAGCAGAAGCAACAGTAGTCAGCAGCTCTCAATGTCATTGACAACAAAATGCGCAAATAAACACAGTGAAAAGTTTCTCTTTCTCTCCGAGTGCAAGCAAGTGCAAGCAAGAGAATCACACACACTGTTTTTTTGCTTCCCCGTTCCTATCATCAGCTAGTTAAAATAAAAACTACTACCATATCAGTGTCAGCCAACTACTACTACTACTACTACTACTACTGTTTGCCGACGAAAAAAACTTTTTTTCTGCTCATTTTACAGTCACGTCCTTATCTCGACAGTGTGACACTGCACTGTCCTCCGGAGGTAGCCGTGGGTGGCCAGCACCACCGCCATTGTCCACCAATTGTCACTGCAAACTGTGCGTGTGTGTGTTGGCACTGACCATCACAATAATAAAAGTTGCGTTTGCTATTGTCCCACACTAAACTGCTAAAGTGCTAAATTGAATTACCATCTCTGAGCAAGAAAAAGAAAAAGTAAAAGTGATGGTCAACCTGAAAAGAGTGCCTTTGCTGTTGCTGCTGCTGCTGCTGCTGCACATTACCACGATCCCGGCGTTTGGATACATTGTACAGGAGCAGGTGCACCTGTCAATGGGCGGTAAGTGGATTTGAGAAATGAAATCAGCTAAAAATGATTAACTCTCCTTTTTCTCCTGTCAGCCAACGCCACTGAAATGCTCATCACCTGGCACAGTCTAAAGTGGGCAGTTCGCGAGCCGCTGGTCAAGTTCGGCACCTCCCGGCACCAGCTGATCGGGCGGGCAGCCGCCGAGGTGGCCCACTTCGCCAAGATTGGCCTCTACACGTACCGCGCCCTGCTGACCAACCTCAAGCCCCTCACCATCTACTGTACGACCGTACTGTACAAAAAATCTTTTTTTAAACCTTTTTTCTTCATTCAATACAGACTACAAAGTGGGCTCCTTCCGCAGCGCCTCCTGGTCCTCGGTACTTAGCTTCCGCTCGCTGAGCGACGACCCCGCCTGGAGGCCAAAGATCGCCATCTTCGGCGACCTTGGCTATCAGAATGCCGCCTCGCTGCCGTACCTCGAGGCGGACGTCACCGCCGGCCAGGTGGACGTCATCTTTCACATTGGCGACATTGGTAAGTGAATGAAAAGCAGCCTTTGTTGCACTCTGATCCAAACACATTCAAACAAAAACCCCTCTCTTTTTCAGGCTACGACCTGTACG
>NW_016226758.1:0-1337 GCF_001687245.7 Rhagoletis zephyria
GTGCCGCTCACTTTTGATCATACTATATATATATAGTATATATATGAAATAAATGAAATTCGACCAAATTTTTCATCCGGTTCACGTCCCTGATAAAAATTGATGAAATGAGGAGATGAGGCTAGCTGCACTAATATTAAAGATGGGAAAACTCCTGAGCCTGACGGAATACCTGGAAAGTTCAACACCTGGTATTTGAATTTGAATTTATTTATCAACGAAGAGTATTGTTAGCAAAGGGGAGTAAACCGCCGGGAGAGTCTTCGTCTTACCGTCCTTTATGCCTACTGGACACATTAGGGGAAATCGTTGAAAAAATTATCTGCAAAAGACTCACGACGATCGCAGAAGATAAAGGTTTTTTACCAGTTTGGCTTCAGAAAATCTTGGTCGTCCATAGACGTAATTAATAGTGGCTCTGAGGAATGCAGGTACGTGGCGGAGGTGCCTCAGGCATCTGTTCTCGGGCTTATATTCGCAGATGATATCGCCATTGTGGTTGTAGCGAAACATATTCAGGAGACTGAGAGTAAAGTTAGTGAGACTATAAAAAGTGTAAAAGAGTGGCTATCGTCTAGAAATTTAAGCCTCGCGAATCATAAAACAGGGGCCATTCTAATAAGCAGCCGGAAAGCCACAGAAACACAAACTTTTAGTGTTCGGTCAGAATACATTACATCCAAGCCCGCAATTACGTGTCTGGGTTTTATAATTGTTGGTCGATTTATCTTTAAGACCCACCTCGAGTATGCTTTGAAAAAGGCTTCGAATGTTCAAGCATACCTGCTAAAAATTATGCCTAATGGTCGTCTTAACAGTTGTTCTTTCGGGCTCGCGGAAATCCGACTACTTCTTTGGCGGCGGCACGTATTGAACGTGCGATGTGGTCCCACGGTTTGCATACAAGTATCCACAGTGGAGGCGTGCCATGTCTATCCCAACATGAGCGAATTGGCTCCACGTCTTTCGAGTTCGATACGAATTTTTTATGTTTGAACCTAGTGTACTACTATGTAGTTTTAGATACCTACATTTTCAGGCCCTTTATATGAAAATAGTTTTTTTTTTTNTTAGATAATCGCTCGTAAAGTTTGTGGGTTTTCTTTAAACTAATTTATTTGCATCGAATTGGCTATCATTAATTTGTTTAACATCGCGCTGTGCGGACGAATGATTTTAATCGAACGAAAAAGTTACTTCGCTCCATCGAATTAGATTTGATAATTATCTGATAAGCAGGGCAACTGAGCAGCTGAAGGATGGCGTTTTGCGATTTGACGAGCATAGTGATTTTATTTTGCGTCACATTTTCCATACACAACGCAGGTGCGTGAAGT
>NW_016226759.1:0-1337 GCF_001687245.7 Rhagoletis zephyria
CTGAACACGTTGAATGTGGTAGGGATGTTATTTTAAAGCTTTGTGAACTATAGTTTTTGGTATTCCAGTCCGTCTTTTCATCATTCTCACTGAAGTCGATGGACCTAGTTCCACTTCCTCTAACACAACTTTAACATCTACCGTTGCAGGACGTCCTGTCTCGCCGCCACGCCTTCCAGGTATGCGACCTTAAAAAAGTTAAAAATGATAGTTAAAAGAANATAGCTCAGTACATTTTTTTTCACCAGAGATAGTCAAAGCTGGGGAAGAAAATATCAAAAAGTTAAAAATCGCAATATAGTCCTAATTTTATAATGGTTCCTTAATATATTTTAACTACATTCCATTTGAGTATGGAGAAGCAACTATTTGAAAGTATTTTACATGAAAAATTTACTAAGTATAGGCTTGTTTGTAGATGCAGTTAAAGAAATCACATGAAAAGGCACGATTTTTCTTTAATTCAAAAAAATTTAAATATTTCAAAAACGGTGACACTTTTACCTGAAAAATTTTTGCTTATCAGGGAGCTGCCTTCTCCTCAAGTTTGGCAGGTTACTTCTGGGACACCCTGTATAGGGTGTAATACGTAAATGATAAATTATTAAAAATAAGTGCGTGCTTAAAAGTCAAAAATTATTCTTGTTGTAACATTCAACCACAATCAGTTTTTAAAGTATCTACCAATAACACTGGTCAACAGTGATTTTGGTGCAGAGCAGCTGCAATCCTTTTCCAACCTATGACCTTATGCTGATTATACAAATATAAATATGTGTTTCCTATGTGTAGTTTTAGATATATCGCCACATACATAATGGTTTCTGATTAAAAAAAGGTCGATCATAAAAATGGCTGTCTGGAAAATTCGTTAACCGATCAAAAGAAAGAATAGATATATTAAATGAACCGTAATTAAATTTTGTATTATTTATTAACAATTCGTTTTTAATTAATACTATAAGTTTTCAAAATATATACAAAGATAAAAGAATATTTTTTTTGCAAAAAATTAAAAATTTTCGTATTTACATTTAAAAAATATATCCGAAAACAACTTTCGAAATTTTTGGTACCCATTTCTTAAACCAACATACATATTTATGTACAAAAATACATACTTATAAGACAAAAAAATCCACAAAAAAGGAAAGTTATTTGCATGAGAATAAAAGTACTCGTTTTTAATTGACCATACTTATTTCTCTTTCCTACATGTATTTTTTAAATTAACATCAGTTTTGTATATTAGCTGAAATGAATACTTTCGTTAGCGCATTTGTAAGCCTTAAGACGTGTGTCAAGTTAGCACTACACTTTTCGAAATTGGAAAAGTT
>NW_016226760.1:0-1337 GCF_001687245.7 Rhagoletis zephyria
GTAGTTAAAGCGTGAAAGCGTAACAAATAAACAAACTCACTTTCGGATTAATAATATTAGTAAGGATTACCCGTTTTTCCGCGATGGTTGTTACCGGTAAACTCAAAAAGTAGCCTGCTGATTGAACCCAAACTCACAAGACAAGGGTGTCTTCAAGCAATTTGTAGCACATCGCACAATTTTTTGATAGGTGGCTCTGTGGTCGATGTAAAATTCGAAACATATACAGTTGCGTTCAAAATAATAGCACCAAGTTCCTTAATTGTAGAGGAGAATAACATTTAAAAATGAATTAATTGTTAATTGTAGTGGTATTAATTAACTAATAGTTAATTGCTAATTGTGATATTTCAACACTGCATTCGTAATATATGTACGTAAATTTTAGGTGTACGCCGCATAAAAAGTCCCGTTATTTTTAATCGTTATGCCCTATCGCTGTGTGCGCTCGGCAGTGCGTTCTTTATTTCGTGGTTGTTGTTGTTGTTGTTGTAGCGGCTACAACAACCCCGCCCAGATCGGCTGATATCTCAGTCGTTGTCGTCGAGTTCCACTAACGGCAGCCCCAAGAAGCGTGCAGCCTCTATGGGGTCAGTCCATAGGGACGACGCCGTTAGGGTTGTGGGGTTTTCCGGGCATGCGAAGAGATGTTTCGAGTCGTGTGGGGTCTCTCCGCATGCCGGACATTCGTTCGGCACATCCGCATTTAACCTAGACNCGCAGTAACCAGAGCGAAGTTGGGCTATTGTCGTTCTGGTCTCCCGAGGCAGATGGAGCTCCGTCATGTCGATGTCCGGTGTTTGTGTGCCTAGAACGGCATTCACAGGTCAGACTGCGTCCCTGTGAATGCGAGCAACAACGGCTTAAGTCGAAAAACCTGAATTCGAGAAAAAATGTTTTAAACATCTGGATTGTAATGTTAACCTTATGGAGATACCAAAATATGTTCATTTATAACTTTTTAATTAGCCTGGCTGGCGAGAAGGGGATTTCACATGCACATGGAATAGTAGTTGCAGAATACGATAGCATATCTAAGTCAATTCTTTCTTAAGTCGACTTAGACGGTTATTGCAAAAAACTTTATGTTTTCATTCTACGTCTGTTACGAATAACGTAGGGTAAAACTGTCTTACGATTCTAGGGTTAATGATACATTTTTTTCCGAAGGTTTTGCTGGTGTCTTCCTTATAAAAATAAATTGTATGTAATGTATGAAAGCAAATACGAGAAAAAATTCTAAACCATCAACAATAACTTTAAGCCACTTGAAACTTGCACATTATCAGACTTAAATTGAATCTAACACTCTTTAGATAAAAGTTTGAAGTTTGGGT
>NW_016226761.1:0-1337 GCF_001687245.7 Rhagoletis zephyria
TTTCAGCTGCTGAAAAGCTAAAAGTTAAACATTTCGGCTCGTATTTCCTGATCACACCCGAGGAAACCTATTGGCGGTACGTTAGCAGCCTGCGGATCTTTATTTTGAAGACACGGCGTTTTTTTTTTGAAATATCTAATCTACATAGTGTGAATTATTTGCATTTACTGTTCGAGCAAAATCTATTAAGTGGTAGCATAGTATAGCAAATATCTAAGTGAGTACCTCGCGGAGTTTACTAGGAACGAAGCGCTTAACCTAACTAATATCAGGTTCGAATTTCAGAATCTATGCATACTAAAAATGTCTGTTTGCTTGGGAGAGAAGTTTATGTGTTTCTGTTGATCAAAAATTTTTGACTAGCCCTTAAGAAAGAAGAAGGTCGCTTCTGAGCCTTTTAGGTATTATTCACTGCGATCTTTCGAATGAATGTTAATTCTTCTTCTTTCTTTCTTTGCTGGTAAAAAAACGTTGAGCTATATCATATCTACAACTGTGAGTTTAATGATTTTTGAACCCTTTGTTGCATACAATAGGAACAAACGAAAGTTTATATATTATATAAAGCGAAGACTATACATATATATACTTTGTTTTCATACTATGTACGAACTTCCAAAATGTGGTTTAAATACTTACATACATATGAAAACATAAAAAATAACTGTCATTGCTGCCACAAAGGTAATGGAGATGCTTGGATACTTGTGTATGTACGCATGTACACATTCGAGTGGTACATAGTGTATGAATATCTACATATATTTTGTACGTAGCAGCTTTTTATTTTGTTCTGCGTACAAATTTAAGGCATCCATAAAAATTTAAAGATTTTCAAAATTTGAAAAATCTAAAATTTTCCTTAAAAATCGCAAAAATTTGAGTGTTGACTTGAAATCTGATAAATTTGACATAGTATTGCAACTTAGTGCCATTTTCACAGTGGGTTTACTCAAAGTGGGCAGTTAACTTTAAATTATTGTACTGAAAACTTATAGTTAGCTGCCGAATGAGAATTAACTCGTCACTGTGAAAATGGCCCTTATTCATGAAAATTCGCTGAGTTGTAGCTCGTTAAATTCCAAGTTTTGTCGAGTTTTCGCGATTATAAAAAATTTATTTTTTCAAAAATTTATTTTTTATACCCGAGCGCACTTGTGCACAGAGTATTATAACTTTGTTCGCATAACGGTTGTTTGTAACAGCCTAAAGGGATCGAGATAGATATAGACAACTGTATACATAAATGATCAGAATGGAAAGAGACGTTGATTAAGTCATGTCTCTCTGTCCGTCCGTCTGTCCGTGTACACGATAAACAAAGCAAAAATTGAGAT
>NW_016226764.1:0-1337 GCF_001687245.7 Rhagoletis zephyria
AACAAAAAGCTACATTGTTATTTTTTAAATAAATTAAATATCGAATCAATATAAAAAAAATGTGTTAAATAAGTATGTGCTATGTTGTGAAATGTAGAGCAAATCGTTTAAAAGAAGTTTAGCTTGGAACTTTTTTGAATAATTTACCATGAAAGAGCCATAAAATCTTATTTTTTATTAATTCTATTTCAACAATGACCAACGTGTCTAGATTAAAGATGCTACGTTATTTAAATCTTTTAAATTCTTTATACGAGTATATTGTCATTCCTTAAACTAATAGACACCTCGCATAGAAAGGGTTTGATTGTCTCATTATACCCATTGATATCGATTCGTTATCACTAAGAGGCGTTCAATTCTAAGCAAAAGCTTGTAAAAGTTTATTATGTATATAGTCAGTTTTTCATACCAAATTTTTATTCAATCAATAACTGTAAATTTTTGCGACTTGAAACTTGCACTTTATTGTACTAAAATTTAATGGGTATAACTGCATACTCAAAATTTTGCTAAGAAATCGAGTTGAAAAATTTTTAATTTCCTGGTAATTTCGAGCTCTGTATGAAATTAATTCCTATAGTTTAATGAACTACTTATCTTTTTATTAATAAAAAATATAAGAAAAATTTATTGCATATATGTACGTATATATGTAAATACATAAAATCTTCATTATTTGCAATTTTCGTAGTTAAAGTTTGGGTGTTGGTTGGCAAAAATTAAAATCATTTTAATTTTGTTTCATGTTGGCAACAAGGTTTGTCGTCTGTATCAATATCAATAACTCAAAAATACTTTAAGGCATTTTAGCCTGAAACCCTGGATATAAAATAATTGCTTATAAGTTATAACATACATATCGAAGTACTCCCCAGCATAATGAATGATTTAAAAAATCATCTAATTTTGACTATAGTTCCGATATTATTAAATAAAAATTTAATTTTAATTTAAATTTCTTAATTTATATAAAAATTCATTGATTTTGCATTTTTAGAGCCTCTGCTCATCGCCTGGCTAGATATCCAATAGCAATTTTTCAATGCTTTCATCCCGGACAGCACTATCGTCGATCATTTATTCGTCATACAGCTTCATCTAGCTTTTGATTTAAGATATAGTTTAAGCTTTCCATTAGTTGTTCCCACTAGTATGGGGTAAAGTTTGTCAGCTGGGACATTATCCCATTATTCCATGCTTACAATAAGAGCGCCTCATGTATATGAAGGCCACAGTTATAAGACACATTAGCGTATTTGGCGTATTTACAGGTGGGGTTGGTCTGGAACTATCAGCTCTGCACTCAGAGCGTTACTCCACGTATGGAGCAATAC
>NW_016226765.1:0-1337 GCF_001687245.7 Rhagoletis zephyria
GCAGCAGACATTTTGGCTGTGATTTTGCGTATGGTGGTTGCTAAAAATAGTAGGGGACTATTTTTTACAAGATCAGCAGGCATTTTATATTTTATGTTTTTTTAAATGATCATGATTATTCATGAGTGGTTCATATAAGGGCATGTTGCTGTTACACAGTGATATTTCATACCCATTTCGGGCCCATAATTGAACAAATGAGAATGACATGAATTCAGGTTTACAGGGGTTTTTGGGGTCGGTGAAGTCAAAATAACAAAAAACAAAATGGCCGATCCAATATGGCGCATAAAATATTAAAAACAAAAATTAATGTCAAAAATAATAGTAAGAATGGCGTACTATTATATTAATTAAGAGTTATTGGGGCTCTAAGTTCGGATTTGAAATCAAAGTAACTGCAAACAAAATGGCCGATCCAATATGGCGCCTGAAATTAAAAGAAATGTGTGTAATTTGAAAAATATTTGAAAATATTTTTCATGAAATTGGTTGAAAAAAATCATTTAAAAAAATCGTCTTCAGAAAAACTTTCATAGTTATATGGAAGAAAACCACGTCTTAAACAAAAGGTCGGACACGGTCGGATTCAATATATAGTATTATAGTTTAAAATATAATTCTCTTGAAACAAACATAAATTTTTATTGGTGAAACACTGAGAAAATTACTTATGAATATTTCATTAAATACTCACCTGTATTAGAAAAACCAATTTTGCAAAATTAAAGTCGATTGCCCCTATGGCTTTTGGCGTTCTTTTAAACTTTAGCATTACTACTAACACTTTACCACCGATCATACAAACAGGTCGGGACCTCTCTTGGACATATTTCGATAGCTGAAACATCATTTTAGCCAACCCAGGGTATGAAAAACCCAAAATCGATACTTTATTTTTGGATTTATGGGCACGAATTAGGCACCAAATATCACTGGGTGTTGCTTACATATTGAAAATGTTTGCTTCTTCATTTATAGTACCAGGTTGACCGAGCTTTGCCCGGAGGGAATATACTTTTTGAAGTTTTTAAGATTTTGATAGCTTTTTAAAAAATATTTTGGAAATATACAAAAAAATGGATTTCGATACCTAATAAATAAATTCCTTACTCTAAAATTTAGGTAGCAACCCTATTCCGAAATACGCTGGAATGAGCGTATATGTGCTATGCTTACATAACTAAAAAAATTTTGATTGCAATTAACAAAATAAAAATTTCCATTACATAGAAGCGTGGCAACCCTGATGGAAGATGTTTTCTGACCAAAGTCCTCAACAATTTGGTATCCATATTGCGATGTTTTAAATAAATTGTGTAGAATCGAAAATAAGT
>NW_016226766.1:0-945 GCF_001687245.7 Rhagoletis zephyria
TAACAAAATATTCATGAAATGTATTCGTAGATTTTTATTTACTTCATTTAATACATTAGTATTGACCTGAATGTTTTTTTTACTAAATAGCAGGAATAAATATTTAATAAAAAACTATTTCATTTAAGCTTAACCAACTTTGTTGCCCGGTGCTAATTTTGGAACGCTTCATGAAATATTTTCATAGACAGTAAATGCAACCCTGGGTACATCATTAATGAGCTGAAAAACCAAACAAATAAAAATATTCCATCTGAACCAGTATTCCCAAAAAATTATAAAGCAAAACAAAAACAATTTTTCCAATTTATGCACTGTTATTTTTATTATTGCAGTACAGTTTCGCAGCTCCTCAAACATTTTCCACATTATGCTTTTAAAGCTAGTAGTTTCCGACCCCATTTGCTCGTTTTTTTTCAGTTCTGAATTTAGGCTAGGTTTCATAGGAACTTACTGTGGGTGCAAACAGACCACATTTTGTAAATATGTACATATGTATACACTTCAACTGAATTGTGATATATAATTTTATTTTATAATGAAAAATGAATTTAATGTTCAATTTTTTAAGTTTACTAAATGTAANAAAAAAAATCGGTAACGCGCGTAAAAGCATACCTCACAAGTGGTGTGGAAAATGCAAGAACAAATATAAATGGAATAATTTTCGAAATTATGAAATGGTTATTGGTATTTTCCATCTCAAAGGGGATGATTAATTTGAACGTTATTTAAGCTGCCTTTACACGGTCGATTTTTGTTGTTTAACCAAAATCTACCCGTGTAAATTGCAATTCAACCGTAAAATGTAAGCGTTTTGGCTAGTCGATATCTTAGTCAATTTTCCAATCGATAGAAATCGACCCGTGTAAAGGCAACTTCAGGAATTCTTTAATTTTCTTTTTTGCTTGGGCGTCTTTTGAAGATGTGCCAAATTATATTGTC
>NW_016226766.1:1153-1337 GCF_001687245.7 Rhagoletis zephyria
TTGCTTGGGCGTCTTTTGAAGATGTGCCAAATTATATTGTCGCTTTAAATACAAAACAAAAATTTCTTTAAGCCATCTTGTGCAGCAATTTGTTGATCTTATCCTCACGGCTACCGAAATCACCAGCCTGGGGTAGATCGTGTTGAGCTTGAATAGCAACAGGAAGTTGGAGGCTTTTTTGAAG
>NW_016226767.1:0-1337 GCF_001687245.7 Rhagoletis zephyria
TGGATTTTAAAAAAATATCAGATTAGTTCGAAACTTTACATACAAAAGGCTCTTTGAGTGGCTGCTTTCAAAACTGAAATCAGTTATCAAAAATTCAAAATAGCGGATCGAATATTAGTATTGCCCGAAATTCTTGCTAAATTTCCTGAAAAATATCGCTTGATAGGTGAAAGAATTAAAAATAAAAAATCCAAAAATAGTCACGTCAATGCTTATCTTGGGTCTCACAGACCGCGCGCAAGCTAATACAATGCAATTACTGCTGCTCTTCTCACCGCACAAATTTGCTCGCTACGGCAGCTAACTCATTGCTGACTCAGTAAAAGCTATTCATGGTATGAAATTGATTGGCGCGTAAACGTAAATTCATTTTAATCTAAAAGTTGTGTCGCGGCTTTAGAGACCAATAACAGTATCTAGGGATTAATAAAGCATTTTTTATTGTTGTTTTTTTTTTAGATATTGAGTGCAACTTTGAGGAAATTGAAGCCCTCTAGTTCTTTATTCACATGTAAGCAGTATGTAAAAAGTATTGTGAATATTCCCATAGAAATCTTGCTGCTTTCGTTTTCGCTCGCCTCATTTCGTTTCTGAACTGAAACAGCAGAATTTTTCATACTTTCCAAAACCAATACCCTTGCTTTAGTCTTTTCTTCAACTTGATCCAGCATTTTCTATCTACATGGGTTAACCGTTTTGGCCTCGAAAGCGAATGAAAAGTTAAATTATTTTGTTAAAAAAAACGACAAAGAGTTCTTTAGGACTGTAATTTTAATTTGTTAACTTATGCTGTTTTTGTGGCTTGAATGGTCTTTTTTTTTGTTTATGCACGAAAGTACATACATACATGGCGTATGAGTGACTTTTGTGAGAAGCGAGTAAAACCGTAAAAACGTCGAAAGTTCACAATAGAAACGGAAAACTTTTAAAATTAACATGTAAATGCTTTCACCTTAAATGATGTTGAAATGCTGTAGGATCGTTAAAAAAAATTCGCTTTATTCCAGTAAGATAGCAAAGCAGATAGTAGTGGCTGGCACAACGGTAACAAAGAATCCTTTTTCTGTATTTATTCATTAGTAAGCTTCTCACGAATGTCAGACGTCATTCAAAAATATGTACATATACAACCAAAAAACCCTTTAACTTTAACGTTTCAAAGCTGAACATAGCAACCGCACTGTTATGATGTATGTATGTATTTAATAAAGCATATCACTCATCCTCTAGCCCATGATTAATGTAACCCAAAGCCACATGCGCGTATGTTCATATTGGTAACTTTTCTCTTCAATTATGTCCAATTAATTTTGTTGGGAATGTGAATCAAATGCATA
>NW_016226768.1:0-1337 GCF_001687245.7 Rhagoletis zephyria
AGTGTGCGCTGAAGAGAATAAGAAAACAACAACAGCCCAAGACGTGGCGCACAAAAGGACAACAACAGTAATAGCAAAAATAGCACTTAGCATTCAATTAGAGTAGTCAAAATAAGCAAAATAGCAAAAATACAGCTTCAACAAACCAACAAACGGTGGCCGTGAGAAAATAAGCAAGCCGTCTGCGGGGCAGCGGGGCGTATACGTGACACCGAGCAGCTGCTTTCTTGCCGTAGTCGCGGTGAACGCGGGCTACATACTTACTAGAGAAAAGTGATATCTTCTACAAAAACCAGCAGGCAATTTGTGTGGCAAAGCCGGTGGGTTTTGCAATAAAAATATGAAATAAAAAAAAATAAAATTATTCATTATTCAAAAAACGTGAAAAATAATAAGGAGTGAAGCGATAAAAGTGCTCTACGCTGAGTGAATGATGAAGATATGAATAATGATGGGTGAATAGCGACAAAGAGATGGATTAAGACAGTTGCTACGCTTATTGTTGTTGCTTGTTTTTGTAGCTGTGTAAGAGAAGTAAAAAAAAGTGGAAAGTAGTAGACAATGTAAGCAAGAAAAAAAAATATGAATGCATGAGCGAAAAAGTAAAAAAAAAAAAAAAAATATTTCAAGGCTAACAGCAGACGACGAGCGCCGACAGTGTAAAGTGTGAATAATGTTTATGAGCGCGCAACTTGACGTCTTTTCAAGCAAAATTTTGAGGTACTTTTTTGTGTGATTTATAGAAAGTTTTAAGCAAAGCTGACAAGCAATGCCAGCCAGCCAAACCAAATTAACAAAGGCAGCTAAATGATGATTGATAATTAAATATTGCAATTAAATATAAGGGAAAGTGTGTAGAAAAAATATATAAAAAAAAATAATAAAAGTACTGAATGAGGTGCTACTAGCAAAAAGCTTCAAAGAAAACCAAATAAAAATGAGCACAAAGTAAAAATCCAAAACGAAAAATTTAACAAAAATCTCAACTAGCAAACACATTTTCGGAAAATACAAAATTACCATAACACACTAAAAGCAAATAAGAAGAAAACATTCTCAAAAGATAATCATAAACAACACTGCTTGTTTACCCAAAAACTTATCCTTCGCCACAATAGGCAACGTTATGTACACAAGTAGGCATCATCCCCTTGTATGTTTTGACAGCTTATTAGCAAATTTTTTTGCCGCTCCGCAGAGTCTGCAAGTTGTAAGTGTGTCATAACAAAAAAAACACAGCAGCCGACATTGTAATGGTCTACATGTAAATGCTGACACTACTCAGCAAACACAAACTTACTCACAAGTAAAAAAGAATTCAACAACCACAGACATAA
>NW_016226769.1:0-1337 GCF_001687245.7 Rhagoletis zephyria
CACAGGAGATGGGTTTGAGAAAGTTTTAGTTTGAAAATATTTTTTTAAAATGGTTTTTGGCATAGTTTAAGTATGTTGAGTGTAATTGAAATAAATTACAACTAATGTATGTATGTAGCACGCAGAAATTTCATACACTCAGCGAAGCGGGTAATGCCGATCTAGTAAATGGGTAAAATTTTATTTAAAACAAATTTGGATATCCAAGAAAAAACTTTATTCTCAGCAAAAAAAAACTAAGGGGATTTTTTGGAGTTTAAGGTGACCAAAAGAGTAAACGCTGCACCTCTATCACCACTTTTTCACTTAAAAATTTACTTTTTAAACAGTCTTGATCGTACCGTCAGTGCGCCTCGCCCCTCGGCAGGTAATGGCAAACATTAGATATTCCACATTATATAAAAGTACTTTCAAACTTATTTGATGGATCAATTTTGTTTAGAAACTTAAATTAGTTACAAGCTAGCGGTGTGACTTTAGAAATCGCCACGCGAAATTTAAATCTCCCAAAATTTCCACTGCAACTATCAATGCTAGAATTCCCAGAAATGTGGAAAATTACTTTCATTTCGTAAAAGGATATTTTTCTAATGTAATTTCATTCACTTTGCGCTCTCCGCCTTGCGCAGAAAAGTAAATAAAATAAAACTACGCTAAGATATGGAAATACCAAAGAAACCACAAAAGAGCTGCTACGATTTCCTGAAACAATAGTAATGCTAATTACGAAATTAATTTCACAAACAAATAAAACACTGCAGGCCACAAGGGAAAGTAAAATGCTTGCATGTATGTACTTATTAAGTAAATACTAAGAGCTTTAAGTAAACAATGCTATGTGGATATTTTACGTAGAAGGGCAATTAAAGCGACCTAGCGAATGCTACAAGTATGTATATATATATATATGTAAAAATGTGTGCACTTCTACATGAGTAAACACACACATTCTCGAGTCAGCGTTTGCAGAAAGAATGGCATAAAACATAAAATAAAATGTTCGAAGAGTAGAGTAAATTTTTTTCGGATCATGATTTGACGAGCGCAGCGGTAAAGGAAAATATTGGAATATTTGTGAAAATCCAACTCAAGAGCCACATTGATAGATATTCGTGTGATAGATATTTGTGTGAACTAAACTAAAAAATACAATTTATTTGAATATAGCGTTCTTCCAGCAAACGCTCGATATACATATAGTATGAGTAAATATATTTTTACAACTGTCATACATATATACATATATGTATGTATAAGGACATCTGCCGCAGTGAGAATCGAATTTTTCATGTGAACAATGGCATACCAGCAAAATGGCCAGTCTGCATACGAAGGTC
>NW_016226770.1:0-1337 GCF_001687245.7 Rhagoletis zephyria
ATGCAGTGCAACCGGCAATGCAATGGTCTATAAGGCCCTTGTTGGTGTTCTGCTGTTGGTAACAACGCCAAAAGTGTAGAAACTCTCCACATCCATATGAATATATAAAGGCCTGGAAGTGTCTGTGCTGGTGCTCTGACTGCCCGCCAGCCAAGGCATAAAATACAAGTACACTGGCACTTTGCACAAAGCAATATAGACCAAGATAAAAGAAGAGAAGGAAGAAGGGCATACATAGTTGGCGCAAAGCAGGCAAATGTTGGCCGTTGCAATGCGTTAAGGAGCGCCGGCCGATATGCGGTGCTGATGTTGGTTGCCTTTTGCATTGTGCATAAATTTTAATGCATGTGTATGCGTGATTAAGCTACAAATGATATTCTTGCCATGCATACAAAAAGGCGTTCGGATTTTTCGTTTGGCTCTTTCATTTCAGGAAATTAATTTTTTTACCATGATATACAATTAAGGGTAGGTAAACTTTGCGGTCTTAAAATGTGAATTTGCGGTGGAAAATTGAATATAAATAATTTGGGGAGAAATTATGTACTATTTATAAGACTGGTGGTCTCATTTGGTTTGGCTAATAAAATTTATGATATGGTTTCCAGTTAGCCGGAAAACGAAATGTGTTACGAATGGTGTGATAATTGATTAAAATTTTTATAAGCAAGTACACGGTCAAAAATTTGGGTTTAATTTTTAAGTCGCGCTGGTATTACTGCCTTTTTTAATATTTTATAGTCTACTTTTTAAACCAGTCAATAGTGTTAAGCAATTTTTAATATATTCTGGTTTAAATTTTAGTCCAAAAAGTTCGTGGTTTAAAAAGTAAACCAAAATGTTTTAATTCTAGTTTCTAGGTTTCATATATAGAACAGAAATAGCAAATGTTTGCACACAGAAAAATGTGGTGTTTACTCAAACATATGAAAGCACGTTTACATGCGTGGCTGTAGCTGAGTATGCAAAAATGCTTCATAAAATTGGTTGCTGCCAAGGGTATCCAAGCTCAATCCCCATCAGACAGAGCATGAAATTTAAGATTTTTTTTTGAAGTGAAACTTCTTACACGAGTTCGGAGTTGGTTGCGTTAAATATTTAACACCATATCATAAAATCTGTACCGTTCGTTCGATTTTCAAAACTGAGGTGTCACATGAAAGGGCTTGACCTGTAGATGTGTAATATGCTTTTAGTTTTTAAAGGGTTGTTATCCATATGAAAATCAAATTAAAAGTATTTATTAAAATAAATAAAGTATCCCAATATGGATATCAAAAGAAATGGTTTTGAATAAAGATGAAGATGAAGATGAAAATGAAGATGAAGATGAAGAT
>NW_016226774.1:0-1336 GCF_001687245.7 Rhagoletis zephyria
AAGAGATCCTTGGATACCTCATCCTTCTCTTCCGTCGGGGCATGGGCGCGGATAAGCGAGACGTTGAAGAATCTCGCTTTGATGCGGATTGTGGCTAGACGCTCGTCCACCNTTTTGATATCATGAGGGGGCAGGGCTCGTACGTGCGCTCCAAGCGCTCATAGAAGAGATCCTTGGATGCCTCATCCTTCTCTTCCGTCGGGGCATGGGCGCAGATGAGCGAGATGTTGAAGAATCTCGCTTTGATGCGGATTGTGGCTAGACGCTCGTCCACCGGGGTGAACGACAGTACTCGGCGACGGAGTCTCTCTCCCACCACAAATCCAACTCCGAATTTGCGCTCCTTTACATGGCAGCTGTAGTAGACGTCGCAAGGCCCCAGACATTGTTTGCCTTGCCCCGTCCAACGCATTTCTTGGATGGCGGTGATGTCAGCTTTTGTCCTTACGAGGACATCAACCAGCCGGGCAGAGGCACCTTCCCCATTAAGGGTCCGGACATTCCAGGTGCATGCCCTCAAATCGTAGTCCTTTAAACGTTTGCCGTGGTCGTCATCATAAGGGGGGGTCTCATCCGAGGCTTTGCCTTGCTTCTTCACTGGAAGTGGTTTTTACGTGGCGAGTCCCAAGCCCTGCGCGAAACCCATTGCATGGACGGGGGTGGTTTCGCAACCAAATACACGTTTATATAGCTAGCCGCTTACTCCAAGCAGACACCCGCTTGCAGCCGCACCTACTGGTGAACAGACGCTGCAGACTTCAGTGAGCCCTTAAACCGAATAAGTCAGAGTGGCCCCACCGAAGCTCCCTCTCTTTCTGCCGTGACCCAAGGCTCCACTCGGATTGGTTACNCCTTTCCTCATCTCGCACATGGGTGAGCAACCCCAGAGTGCGCGAACGAGGACGCAAGAGTCGGGATTAAGTACAGCCATGCAACTGTAACTGCATACCCAGCGCAACGACTATAACCCATTGCACTCCAGCGCAGAAAAGCAAAAAAAACATCTTCCATACAACGCCCTAAAAAGTTTTCAGGATTAGCTGTTGTGAGTGATCGCGAATGGAGCACCCGCTCATTTATGTAGGTGCACACCCAAAACTCTTACAAAATAAAATTTTACGAAAAACGTACATATTTACGAAATATCTGGTATTCAGGGAAATCCCAACTAAACCACACAACTCCGCACTTAGCGAAATGCAGTTTGAAGAAAAATTTACTACCTGCTACAACTCAAAAATGAACGAAATCGTGTGCTCTATTTCCGTAAATATTTCTAAAGCATACTAATTATTAGTGGTATTCATCTAAACCGATAACTTTATCAAGCAGATAA
>NW_016226775.1:0-1336 GCF_001687245.7 Rhagoletis zephyria
TGTTTGCACATCTTTTTGTTTTGTTTTGCTGAAGAGAACACTCTCTCTCTCTCACACAGACCTTTTGTCGGCGGCAGCAGTTGTGTTGAAGCACACTTTTTATTTTTTTGTTTTTACACTATTAAAAATACTCAAAAAAAAATACCCAAAAACTTTAAGCGAACTTTGCTAGCGCAGAAACTATTTTTTTTTCGTTTACAGCAAAGAGACAGTGCATTCGAGCTGGTCAGCACTGGGCGGGTAGTCATTCTGAATGCAGCAGGGCTTGTTCACTCTCGCCTTGCACACCAGCTTCCGGCCCTCTTCGTCCCAGTCATTGCAGTCTTTCTTTTTATCTCCCTTTTCAGCATGATCTATTAAACAGTCGGTCTTGATCAGCTCAAAGGACGCCCAGTAAGTCATATAGGTACTGCCTGAGCGGGCCACATTCAGCACTGTGCCCAGTCGGAAGAGGTGCGAGGAGTTGAGCTGGGCGGACAGCTGCGGAAGGACGCCCTTTAGCAGGCGCAGAAATTGGGCGTCATCGGGGGCCACCTTGAAGGAGCCACCGACTATAAATCGGTGCGGTATCTTTTTGGTGGTGGTGGTAAAAGATGATTTCTCTTCTTCTTTTTTCTCCTCTTTTTCGGCGCTCGTGTTTAGCAATAAAGTTGCCAAAAAGAGGCATATTGCTAAAAAGAAAAGATGAATGTTCATTGTTTGGCGATTGACTTTTTGATCTAACAAACTTTGCCATAAAATCAAGGTTTTCTGTTAGAATTTATATGTGTTCAGTTTAACTAATGTTTTTTCAACATTTGACCTTGATGTAATTACAATTAATTAAATTTTAAACATCATTAATTTGCAACCTTTTTTTACAAATTAAACAATCTTTTCATTTACTAAAAACATTTTAGCAAAAAACACGTCTACCCTGAATGATTGTGGTACTTCACCAGCGAGTACGAATACATGCACAGTTTGCCGTAGAAAAGGGTGCACTAGGTAAAAAGTAATAAAAACATATAAAATGATTTATTTTTAAGCCCAAAACCCCTACTTCCACAAACCTTGGTAAAGGTGCGCATCGTCACAGGTGCGCCAATGAGTCCGTAGGTGAAGCAGTACCGATTACCGGTTACCAGACGCATCGTGTGCCGCCAGATGGCCAGCTTCTGCTTCAGCACCAGGCAGTCCTTCACTTTGGACTTCCAAACAGTCCTCTGTTCATTTTTATCATTACCTCCACAAACTCCAGCACTTCTCGCACTGAAGGCCACCAGGTGAACTCCGCCGCTGTGCAGGTGCTGACTGAGTCGAGCAATGGCTACGTGCATCAGCACCGTTCCAAGAA
>NW_016226776.1:0-1336 GCF_001687245.7 Rhagoletis zephyria
ATATTCCAACCGTGGTCCAGAAACTTACTTCAACTGTATATATCAGCGAGGACTACATCCCAACTCCACTTCAACGCGATGCAATATATGTGACGCATGGAATCACCTCAAGACCTGTGCTGACCTTAGGACACACAGGGAGTTGACCACATGGTACATGACTATCTGCCATTTTGTTGCCCATGCCACACTGTTTCCCACAATTTGCGTAGTGCGTCGATGCTTCCTCGCACCCAAAGCGCCGCTACGGCTTCATGGAGCTCACCTTAGCAGCAAAACTCCTCGTCCCCCTATCTCTCCCTCTGCAAACCTTCTTCCTGCTCTAATTTTCGTGGCACATAGTGATCTCGATTAATAAACCTCCCGACTTTACTTTCACGGATTACCGAGCCTAAGTATATCCACTTCAACAACGCTAAATGAGTCGAATTCGCGGAAGTTACACAGAGCATCTTCGCTGCCAATAGACGTGCCCGAATTTTTCGACTGCGCGGGCAAATTTGCATGACCACTTTCAAACCTTTAGTTGGTTCAGGAGAATATTGGGGTTCCTGGTATTGGTTAGTACTGGTGAAATAATTTTGTGTCACTTTGTTATTTCGAAAATTGTTGGATTCTTCGTGAACCTTTATTATGAAACGAATCCTCAATAATAACAGACAAAATCTCGGTATTGCCAAATAAACTTGTTTTTCGGCGTTTCGAAATCTGATATTTTATTCACCTCTCGTGCATATTTACATAAATAGGTATGGTTTTAAATAATAAGTTTGTCGTAACGAAATATTTATAATAATGCCAGTCTTGCAAAAAAAATTAATCGAAAAGAAGAAAATACGGATATATGTACGCACATTCCGTTGATGACAATTGGAAATCAATTTAAGGATAAATTGTTATTTTTATTTTAGCCAAACTACTTACTAAATATAAGAAGCGAAAACATCGGATTTTCTTGGAATAATAATAGGACAAATATACCTTTAGGACTGTCCCTACTTATGAAATAAAACAACCACAAAAAAAACAAAAAAAAAAAAAATAACAACAAATTAGGCATCCCTACGAGGGGTTGAAAAAATGTAATTTAAACAAATCGGCAAAACTTTGACTCTGACTGGCCTTAACTCAGCAAGTTTATGAATTTATATGAATAATTTTCAATATTATTTATGTCAAATTTATCACATTACATGTAAAAAGTTTGTGGAATGTTTGCGATTTAAAAAAATTAATTAAATGTTTTCAAACCCTAGTAGCGACCTCTAATTTTTAATTTATCATTATTTTTTTTTTTAATCTCGTACGTAGAACAAAATGAAAGGGTGCAACATAC
>NW_016226777.1:0-1336 GCF_001687245.7 Rhagoletis zephyria
TAGTCCACTTGCAAAGTGCGCTATGTAAAATTTTTCGATTTTTAGTTTTCGGTTACGTACCAGTATTTATAGTAGTTTCATGTCCATTAACAGCACATTGAAAAATCGTTTTATATTTTGAAAAAATAGCATCAAATATTAACTCTTCTTCCAAAAGTCGCTATCATTCTTGTTAGTTAAACTTTCAAAAGTATACATCTTCTGATGAACTTAGAAAACTGCTTTAGGTCATACAGACTGTTAATGTTATCTTATGTCATGTTATGTTATGTTACAATTTTATAAGGCTCTTATTTATCCAAATTTTCAGGTAATAATAAAAAAGATTCTATTATAAAATCACATAACGCTGTTTTCAAGTGGACTACTCATATGTTTTTCATTATTTTTGTTGCNGATTTAAAAAATTTTGTTAGAAGAAAATTTTATTTCCATTTCTGTCGCGTCATCATATATGAATTTTTGGTTTTTCTTGAGGAACAAAATATGTATATCCCTATTTCCTTACATATAAGTACGTAAATTCTAGGGATGTGCCGGTTAGAGATTTTGCCGGATAACAGGATTCAAGATACCATATAAAAAATAAGAGCCGGGCGCACTGCCGGTAGACTGCGGCCCTTAATAAATTTTGCAATATGGTTATATTAGGCTTTTTTTGTTTAGCGACATACTTATGACCAGATTATCTACCATTTCAAGATTAACTATACAATTCGTAATTAAGAGTACAAAATTTCTTCTCTGAAATCCAAGCTTTAAAATAATCCGGTATTAAAAATACAACCTCTCCGTCCGTAACCCCGATTTATCCATTATTATAATAGAGGGATTATGCGAAATAAAGGAGAAACGTCAAAGGAAAAAGATAAATGAAAATGAATCATGTTTGCTTTAAGCAAGCTCAGAATACGTAAAGTGAGACAAAATGAGTTGAACTGTTAACTTGCCCCTTGTCTCTAAAAGTGTAGACGAAGCTGACATTTTTGATCTACCTAACACGACATATACATTACTAACACCTTTAATAATATGGTCAGAACAACTCAACATATAATTAGCAACAAAGCCTAGATTTCTAATTTTGTCAGAAATCATTAGGACACTACTACCAATTCACAGTTTCCACATATACTAGACTCTTATTGATTGGCAACACATATGACTTAGCAGCATTTAGGCAAAGACAGCTACACCGTGCGACAAAAACCAGACATTTTTAAAAAACACGAAAAAGTCAATATATTCACAAAACTAGGAATTAGGGCTGATGATACCCGGGTACCAGATTACCCGGGTAGCCGGGTAATATACATATGTTGGTGCCGGTTAAACG
>NW_016226778.1:0-1336 GCF_001687245.7 Rhagoletis zephyria
GGCGGAAAAACCGCAACTTTTTTTGGTGATGCAGTCTAATGTACATGAATACATACATATGTACATATGTATGTACCTTTTTCGACTGTTTTTCTTTTATTGCTAGTAAGATTGTCCATATGGTTGCTTGCTCATGTAAAAGCAGCCTTATCTCGGATTAAAAACAGGATTTCGGCTATTTTGAATGAAAATTTTCCTTTGCAGTTGTAGCTGTAAATTCTCCCAATTATTTACCCTTACCTATTATTTAAAAAGTTATTTACTCCTCTTGTGAAATTTTAAATTTAGCGAATAAGCCTTTTAGCTGGGATGATGACGATGTGTACGTACATACATATATATTTACATACATACATATGGGTGTTTCCATGATGTCGGACGTGACATTCGTACGACTTTGGAGTAAAATAAATCATACGAAAACGAAAGTCACTTCTGAAAAAATGTGCCGTTGTTTATAGGGTTGCCATACTGTTGGAAAAAATATAGTATGCAAAAATACTGAGGCGAATACTGCGGCAACACAAAGCGAACAAAAAGAAAATGGCAGAATGTTCGAGGAATGACGTAGAATATTCGAAAGCGGAGGAACACTGCGAACAGCGAGAGAATGAGAGAATGTGCTATAGACGGCAAAACGTTCTAGAGTTGTCATGAGTTATGAGCGCTGGTATATAAGGCCGCTGCTACAGCGCACCAAAAGCCAGTTGCGTATCAGCAAGCTACAAGTTAAGTTGTAAAACAGAGATCAATTGTGTTAGATTAGAACAATAACCACATGTATTTTGAATTGTGGGTGTAAGGTCAAATCTCAATTCGCCCCAAAGTTTACATGTATTTTGTTTTTGCTTTTGATGGGTGTGCTGTCAAATCAGTAAAAGCAACAACAAAATACATATAAGGCGAAGAAATCAGCTGATCTTACAACACCACCTTGTATAAATTCGCCTTGCAATTACCCTTCGAATCACGTAATTCGCCATACAAAATTTTTTCGCCAACTGAAGAGCAAACTTAAAGTTAAACTCGTTTGAACCCATTTACTTGCATTCTCGGTTGACATGTTCATGGAAACACCCATATGTACATATCAGAGAACAGCTTTGAGTATGATCGAGCCTTTTTGATCACACTCACTAAAAATCAAGCACAAGCGAACGCCANTTACCCTTCGAATCACGTAATTCGCCATACAAAATTTTTTCGCCAACTGAAGAGCAAACTTAAAGTTAAACTCGTTTGAACCCATTTACTTGCATTCTCGGTTGACATGTTCATGGAAACACCCATATGTACATATCAGAGAACAGCTTTGAGTATGATCGAGCCTTTTTGA
>NW_016226780.1:0-1336 GCF_001687245.7 Rhagoletis zephyria
ACTTTCTCTGCACTCTGAACTAAAATATTTAATACAAAAAAATCTGTCTAGCAAAGTTTATTAGCTTTGATTAAATGCTAATTTTGATCCACTGTAAGCCGGAACGCACCTTCCGCCAGCGACAGGGCTACATCGCGACTGAGATTGTGGCCTGATTAGATATACATATTGCTATTTTTCGACCTACAGACAACGTTCGCCTTTTTCTTTTATGTAGAACTCTAAAAAATTTATCATGTACCTGCGGTTTCAAATAAATTCATGGCGCCTTCGACAAAGAGTTGAGATGTTTAAGATAAACAATTTAAAACTGTCGCCTGTAGCCTGTTGCTTTCGATGTGTTTCCAGCATCAGACCATCTCTATATCTCATACTGTCTCTTTATCTCACTGTCTGTCTCTCTCTCTCTCTCTCTTTCTATCTGTTTTTCTCAACATGTGTCCCTCTTTCTCTCTCTGTTTCGAATCATTTTATTCAATTACCCCACCATTGTTTGAATTTAACTTATAGCCCGAACACAATGAAAACGACGAGTTACGGACCACAGCTGTTAAATTATTTTAAGAACGTACTCTTATGTAGATAATTATTTTGGCGACGACAGAGCTACGCGACGACTGTGTTTATGGCCAGTGTGTTCGGGCTATTAAAATGAGAATGTATTAGTTATGAAATAAAAAATGAGAATGTGTTGGTGGTAATGCACGGAAATGCGTCACCAACCTGCTTCCCCAATATAACCAGTAAAAAACCTTCGGTGAATTTGGCGACTGCCTTCCTCGGGGATGAATATGCTAGGGATGAAATTATTGGTACACACGCCTTCCAAGCACGCAGGGTTGCTTTTAAGAATTAAATATTTAATAATTAACTTCAAATAGTTTCAAAAAGTATAGTGTAAAACGAAATTTATTGAATAATTCCACATAAAATGGTATACATGACTCATTTTCTAAACGATTTAAATAAAACGCATTTCCTAACCTTTTTTGAGCAAACGACATTTGCGAATTGGTAGAAAAGTACTACGGATTTTAAATTTTTGTTAACTATGAGGTGAATGAAAATTTTCAACCCGGCCTGACGGTTTTGAAGAATTTTTTTGTTCTAATTTTATTACTAAGGCGTCTAATAAATGCATGGCTTTTAGTTCTAGAAGAATAAAAGTCAGTAAAGACAAGTCTTNAAGTTGCGAATTAGCACAGCAGAAATGTAAAATTTTCTCGCCAATAATAAAAAGTTTTTTTCAACATGAACTTTTCCAACTGATAAAAAAGAGAAAATTTTGAAAGACCGAACAAAAATTTCTCGTTGTGAATACGAATGCCATAGTTTT
>NW_016226781.1:0-1336 GCF_001687245.7 Rhagoletis zephyria
GCCTGTGCACTGAAATTGTCGCCAGACAGTAAAAGAGAGGAAGGAAATGGAAAACGAGGATGACGGTGACAAATACTGTGGTAGAAAAAAGCAATGTCAAATAAGGTGATAACGAAAAAGCTTGTTTTTGAGCAGCAGCTGCGTGTTATCTGTTTCTCCCCACTTTTTTACCGACAAATGAAAAGAGAGAGAGAGGAGACTGACCATCATGATTGTGTGTTTGTGTACTGTGATGTGATGAAATGATTTTGTTGCTGTTGTTGTTTTCATTTTTTTTGTTCCCTGCTTCCGCTGAAGGAAAATGGCCAAAAAATGTTTCATTTTTAGTTCAAAGCCGTTTGTTTGAAAAAAAAGGCTGTACAAAAGGTACAAAAACTTTTATTCAAGCATTTGCAACAACTTTTTTTTTCAATCACAGTACGGATAGTGATCAGTAGTGTTAAGGTAGTACTTGATGCTGATGTTCGAGGATTTATCATCCTCCTCTTTCTCATCTTCATCCTTGTACGACCAAAATCCCATCACCTTTGGAAGGTGTTTACCTCCATCACTCTCTTGAGGATAGCCAATAAAGGTGCACTCCAGACTGGCGGTAAGTGAGGCAATGTAGTACTGTACACTACTAAAATGGTCACAGACCAAATTCGAGGCGTCGACGCCCTGCTCGCACATCGGCTGGTGGGCGCCACCGTTCAGGTAGAAGTCGGCGTGACCTACCGCCTCGCTGAAACCGTGCTCCCCGGCCATCAGCCGCCTGCCGGCGGAGGTGTGCAGCACATCGACAAAGAGGGCGTCAGACGGCCGCAGGTGGCTCCCAGGGTGGCCCTCGAAGAGGGCCCAATTCGGGTCGAGGCCGGTGATGCGATCCAGAGAGAAGTTGGCCTGTTCTTGCGTGAATCGACCGGCAAAGGAGCAGACGTGGGCGCCCAGCGAGTAGCCAATGCAGTACAGCGAGATGGAGAGAGAATCGAGTTCTTTGGAAAGTTTTGATCGGATCCTCGCCAGAAGGTGGCCCAGCTGGGCGCCCACCAGCTGGACGTTGGTGCACGCCTGGGCGAACTTGGCCGGCGAACCGGTTCGGGCGCCCTCCTTCCACTGCACGGAAAGGACGACGACGCCCAGCTCGCCGTTGGCGCCGTGCTCCAGCAGGGCGTCCTTCAGGTCGAAGAAGCCGTACGAGCGGTAGGACATGCCGTAGCCGTGGACGATCACTGCGAGGACTTTTCGGGTTTTCGGCTGGTCAGCTGCTCCAGCTGTTTTTCCATCGTTCATCTGCAGCAGCAGCAGTTGAAGCAGGCCTTGAACGTCTGAATTTGGACGCAAGACTAATTTGGGA
>NW_016226782.1:0-1336 GCF_001687245.7 Rhagoletis zephyria
AACAATCCACAATTAAACTTAGTGCCGTATTATTTTGAAATTGGCCCTACAAGGCATAATTTTTAGGCATCAATAATAAGACTCAGGGCTGATTTCTGAAGCAAACTTTAACCTTAAAGCTGACTTCATGTTTAAAGGTTGGATTTGAAATAAAGCCATGTCTAAGGTAAAGCATTTCTATTGTCGGTTTTTGACGTATGTATATTTCTTGGTTGTAAACTAATTTAAAACCGATAATAAAATGCTTTACTTTAGACCAGGGACCGAACATAACAGTTATTGATAAAAAGTGTCATCGAAAAATTCACTATGAAAGAAATGTTCTACAACTAAGTGACAGATACCAATCGATTTCGTTTTTCACTCAAAATCTAATTANTATTAGACTTTTATCTAAAAAGTCTAAAAATAACAGTTATTTTTTGATTTTTGTATTATATGTCTTAGATAACAGTTATTGAAGACTTTTATATATAAAAATCATCAGTAAAAATCAGTCAGTGGCCTTTTATTTTAAAAGTCATCAATATAAATCAGTCACCGACTTTTATTTTTGAAGTCGTACGTATAAAAGTCATTATCATTTTTCGCAATTAAAAAAGTGTTGTGGAACAAAACTTTACTACGTCTTATACAAATGAATTTTATAAGTTTGATTTTAAAAATAAAAGTCGGTGACTGATTTATATTTATGACTTTTTTATTAAATAAAAATCAGAAATAACTGTTATTTAAGTAGTAATTAAATAAAAGTAAAAAAATAACTGTTAAGCAGCGGGTTTTTTAACAAAACTTGTAATTGTAACGGTCTCTTTAGACACAATCATAGATTTTAATGCAGGCTTTAAATATAAATAAATAAAAAATTAACAAAAATAGCTTTAAACTTACAGGTTACTTGATAAATGTTTTGTAACTTTTCGGGTTTTTTCGAGACTTCGAAAATTTCTCGGAATTTTATTTTGGACTTATCGAAATTTTTCTGGTTTTTCCTTTTCGGGATTTCTAAAAAAATTTTGGTATTTTGTGTGAACGATTTTACTTTTTTCGGTGTCTTTCAGGACATTCTTTCAAGATTCTACTATCTATATTTTGTAAAGCAAAAATAAAAGTAAGGTTCTTTAGGCATCAATAACTAAGCGTTCAGGGATTCCCGATAGTTTTTGAGATTTTTTGAGCTCTTTTTTGGGATTTTTAGAGATTTGTTTTATTATATTTTTATCGGGATTTAAGTTGTTCTGGCATTAGTATTACAACAAAATATTTGGTAATTTTTGGAGCCGCTTCAAATTTTTTTCCGCATTTTACTGGCCTTTCTGAATTTTTTCTTGTTGCA
>NW_016226783.1:0-1336 GCF_001687245.7 Rhagoletis zephyria
GCGAAAGTATAAATTTTATGCGATATTTCACATCGGTTTGGCGCACTGCCTTTTGTAGTTATTGGACGTTATTTTCACCATATGCCTTTGCACTAATGTATTTGAGAACATACCCACACTTTGTTCTTTACCTCTCTGATGAAAGAGCAGGAACAAAAAAAAGTTTTTTCAGTTCACCAAGTTTGCTCAGTCTACTAAGAGACAGATGGCTAGACACATATCTTCGCCATCTTTAGGAAGTTTAGTCATCTGTTAGGCCGTGAATATTCTCCTTATCAAGCTTAATAATTGTAGGTTAAAATCTCCAAAAACGTAAATCTTGTATTACAACACAATAGCGATAGTACATACTATGTGCATTAGAGTGTGTCATGTAAAACGAATGTTTTTTTCTTTCGGTCCCATATAGAAATTTCTTTGCGGGTTACAAAAAAATAATGTCGGCGAAATTTCAGCCTTCTGTCTTCATTTTTCAGTTAGCGCTCGCAAAAATAAGAATTTTTTATGAACAAAATTTTATTCCCCAATTTTTTTTTTTTATAAACAATTAAATGTAACAAATGAAAGAAAAACCTTAATGCAGTTTTGTACGGAATTGAATTCTCTACAAAGATAGTCATACATCATATTTAAAAAAAAAAAACGTGTTTTTTTAGAGCTAATAAAAGTGAAATTTTTTCTAAAATTTATATTTTGATTTACTTTTAGAAACTAATTTAATGCTTTTTGAGAAGCAAAACTTATATAGCTAAGAACTTTATGAAATTTTCTGATTTAGACTAGTTTTCATACTTTCATTGATCCCCATATCATATTTTAAAAGATAAACATTATTTTACGTAGAAGAACAATTAAGATGAAAAGATAAAATTTCTATTACTTTTAATTTTTAAGTTTTGTTGGCTTAAAAGTTTCTTAAAACTCATCAATATACAAAGATGGCAATTTCAAATGCACATGTCACTACCATAGGTATACTCAGTGCTGGCGGTCTTTGATTATAAAATGTGAGGTTATATTGTGATTAATTACATTGTTCCGCGGTCGGCTGGGGAAATGATGAAACCCAGGTTTTCTGAAAGTCTGGATTGTATATGGGGCCGTATACTGGCCGTTTTACGCATTACAACGAGTTAAAACTGGACACCAGGCTGTTTTTTAGGTCGCTGATTACGAATCTGAAATCAACTTAATGCTTGCATCATTTTACCATCCCAGCGTACCACCAGTGATGAACTTGAACAAAACGTTCTTTTTAACTCGTCCGCAATCTTTTTGCGATAATCTTGTCTGCTTCTTAGAATTTTGGAAACACTGCATACTACATCTGAAATAT
>NW_016226784.1:0-1336 GCF_001687245.7 Rhagoletis zephyria
ACTGCCAACCAAGCTAAAAGTTTACCGAGCACTTGCAGCACTGAAGGAGATATGGTCTTAAACACAATCGATGCATGCAAGTGTGAATATGAGCGCAGTGATATTAAATACCTACATACACACAAACGCACACACACACGCAAATATTGATTGTCTGCGTTACATGATCAAGTTTACTTGCTGGAATTCCTTGCGGTTTTTTGGCTACCACATCTACTGGCACTTCGTCGGCCAGATCATCGAAGAAGACGCCTACCAGAGCTGGACTGGCATGCCTGCCACACACTTACCAACAATAAATACAAATAATAATTTGTATTTAAGTACCTTAATTACCACTTCACCTCGCACTGTGCCCTTTTACTGAATTTTGTGTGTGGCTTGTGTGTTTTTTACAATATCAACAAATCCTTCATCTCTGCCGCATGAAATGCCAAGGAATCTGGCTGCTATCTGCATACTCATCCTTTTTTTAACAGCAATTACTGTTGCTTTATTCTCCCCTCTTTGCATATGAATAGGCGATGTGTGTTTTTTACCACTGCCACTGCTGGCTGAGTAAACATTGTTGACTGGCAACAAAAACTTAAAATCATATGAAAAGGGTTGCATCGAAGGACAACAGCCTGGCCACAACGGCCTGAGCTGGTTGTCGTCGTCGTCGCAGTGTGTTGAGTGACGTGAAAACCCAACGCTAGCGGGCTTCTTCTCAACGCCAGGGTAGGCTAAAAAGCATTCAAAAGTGATATGGTTGTTTTTTTTTGCTATTATTTTTGGTATCTGCAGTTTTTTCGAACGTAAAATATCCTTGCCATTATTATGAAAACTATTTTTGCAAGCGGCAACATACGAGTAAATGCAAAAAACTGAACCTTGCCTCGACAAGTGCGCACGTGCAGTTAGTAAGTTCAATGTAAAAATGCAAATGGATGTTTTGTATGAATTTCATACGCATCAACGATTTTGATTAATATTCATAGGAGCCTTACAATAAAATGTATGTATGAGTTTGTGTGCAAAAGCTAATGCAGTTTGTTTACCAAAACAAAAAAAAACGAGCTTTTTACGAATTCGAATGCACACAATTTTAATTAAATCAGTTTTTGTTTAATGATAGTTTAAGTCTGAAATGGGTTCTATCGTCAGAGAGTAGTTTTTGTGTAAGCTGCAGATAGATCGTATTGAATATAGGCCCCCGAATAGTATACTGATTAACTCAACTAATTTCAATACTATTTCAGAAAGAAAAAACATATACATGTACATACCTAAGGGTGGTCCAAAAATAGCAGTAAAGTCGGAATGCTTTATTTTGAAATCAACAATATTTAGAGGT
>NW_016226786.1:0-1336 GCF_001687245.7 Rhagoletis zephyria
ACAACGAAGTGTCGAAGGGTGCTGTAAGGAAACACAGCGCGGGCCCTATAGTGCGCGAAATCGCGGATTCAACTAGCGAAAAGCGAGCACAGAGGGCGGGTAACATGAGGCGTGAAATAGCATCAACGTCGTCACGCGGAGAAGTCGGCGTTCGCGAAGCCACAGGGCGTGAACGTGTCGGTAGAGTAGGTGATCGCGAGGTTGGGAAAAATCGAATCGCTGAACTGGTTGGCGAATTTGGCGACTTGTGTCTGGTAGCAAACACGAACGAGCCAGCCGAATTCGAACTATCCCATCTCAATAATACACAGGCGAAGAAAATAAAAGAGCTAATCGACGGATATAAACCCGTAAAGAATGCCAAGTCACCGGTGGAAATGAAAATAGTCACGAAGGACGAAGAGCCAGTGTACGAAAGGCCGAGGCGAATGTCTTACGCAGATAAGAGGTTGGTGGACGAGACAGTGGCTCAGTGGTTAGTGGAAGGGGTCATTACACCCAGCACGTCGGAGTACGCGTCACCAATCATTCTAGTGCCCAAGAAGAACGGCGAAAAACGGCTTTGCTGCGACTACAGAAAGCTAAACGAAAAAATCGTTCGGGACAATTTCCCGATGCCAGTAATGGACGACGTAATTGAACGTTTGCAAGGAGCCAACGTGTTCACGACTCTCGACTTAATGAATGGGTTCTTTCACGTACCATTGAATCCCGAGTCGCGAAAATACATATCATTCGTTACCTGGAGCGGCCAGTACGAGTTTTTATACGTGCCGTTCGGAATTTGCAATTCTCCGGCTGTTTTCTCAAGATTTATCTTCGCCGTGCTGAGGAAGGTGATACAAGACGGAGTGGTCGTTGCATATATGGATGATCTGATAATTCCTTCCAAGGACGAGTCCGAAGGCATCCAAATGTTAGAAGTCGTCTTGCGAACGGCTGCACAGAACGGGTTGCGGATAAGGTTGAAAAAATGTCAATTTCTTCTAAGGAGGGTTGAGTTTCTGGGGTACATCGTAGAAAACAACGCGATTAGGACGTCCGAGGTAAAGACGAACGCCATCAAGCACTTACCATTGCCTCGCGACAGAAAGGCCATGCAACGGTTCCTTGGACTAACCTCCTATTTCAGGAGGTTTATTCAAGGCTACGCAATTATAGCCAGACCCTTGTCGGATACGCTAAGGCAAGATGTAAGGTTCAGTTTTGGGAGACGAACTGCTAGCAGCGTTCCAGCAGCTAAAGTCTGCTTTAGAGAACGCACCAGTATTAAAATTGTACGACCCAAGAGCAGCGACTGAGGTGCACACGGACGCATCCAAGTTCGGTTATGGGG
>NW_016226787.1:0-1336 GCF_001687245.7 Rhagoletis zephyria
ATCGGTTACCAGGGTTACCACTGAGAAAAAAATACTTACATCCACTTGAAAAAAATCTCAAAAATATATACAGATAATTTTTTTTAGTTATTTTAATAAAAACTATAGCTTTGTTCTATTTTTTTTTAGTGAAACTTAAGGCAACAACAAAACTTCATCATTTGAAAACCCATTGACGATTGTTGTCTATTTCTCATGTTTTGCATGTTGGGTTGCGCCATACAAAATTTAAGCGCACATACGTACATACATATTTATGTATACTTGTCAAAAGAAACACGGCTAATATTTAGATTGAACCAAATTCAAATTTGCCTTGAAGGTGTTTTAGTATAATAAAAAAATTCCTTGGCTTTCGGAGCTTTTAACGCAACTTTTTGCGGTTAATTGGCGCTAATTAAAAGCAAATAACTTGTCTATTGCGTCTAATTATAGTAGCTTTAGGTAAAAGTTTTCTAAAAGTTCGTTGCCATTGCTAAAAAATTTGTTTAACATGAGTCAAAGGCCTCTTACNTAAGAAGCAAATTTTTAGATCAGATTTCCCTCACCTCAAATCCTAGATCGATGCTACTATAGTCGAAGATATCACATATAAATTTTGGTTCCGATTAGAGACGATCAAGGCGTGAAGCACAGGGGTCAAAGTTCCGATTACCCTATGAAGACGGCTTCTAAATTTCAATTTTTAATTTTCTGAGTCTTCATAAAGGCATTTGGCCTTTGATCCCTTTGCGAGACGCCTTTACCGACTCCAATCGGGATCTAAATTTATATGTGATATCTGTGACCGTGGTATCACCGATTGAGGGGGTGTGACTGAAAACAATTCTTCATTTGATTTAAAGAACCACCAAATATACATACATATATTTTTCGAAGAGCTCAAATTCTTCTTAAAAAATTCGCTCTTACCAGCTTAAGGACGTTGAACTTTCGCGGAGTTGCTTAGAACGAATTCATGACTTTTTCAGTTTTTGTATGTAAATGTTCCCGCCATTTTATTTGTTAATAAAATAAAATGGTTTGCAGTTAATTTTAGCTTAGCTAAATTTGGTGTAAAAAAGTCTGTAAATATTCGACGAGTAAATTGATATGCATGTATACTTTTTTAATGTTCACTTAATATGTTTGCATAATTTAATTTTATTTTGTATATATGTACATATGTATGTCTATCTGTCTACTATTACTTGTAACGAGTTTCAGTTATTATTTTGCAATTGTCATTAAATTGTAATTTTTGTGCGCAATCATTTGGAAGCATGCCAACTATCGTAAATAGCTCTGAGCCATTTAAGCTGAAGAGTGAGCCAACAAATAGTTGTGTTGTGTTGAT
>NW_016226788.1:0-1336 GCF_001687245.7 Rhagoletis zephyria
ATTCTATTGAACAACGATTTTAATTGGAATTTTAATGATTTATATTCCAACCACTATTTTCATACTATTTCTTTATCTCATTGTGTTCATTATGAATTAGGTCACATTCTTGATCAAGGACCCAATTTTGAACATTCTCAAATAATCATACCAGGATGTCAGTTTTATCAACTACATCATTACCCTCAAAATTATAATTGTGTCAACAAATTTACTTACAAAAACAAGGTGCTCAACTGTGATTTAAATATTAAAAGTGAACCAAGTCTTAATGTATCACTTGATAATTGTCATTGGGTAAATACAGATGCTGTAGTTGACTATAATAAATTAGTAAATATTGAAAATAGATGTGTTTACCATCAGGGATAATGCTTTTTAAATATTCATAAGGAATAAATGAAGTGGATCATTTTCTTTAACTTTTTTTATTTATTTAATTGCATTCCAGTCATCTACTATGATGATATTGAAGATGAAGATGATGCAATTAGTTTAAAAAGTAGATGGAACAAAAAATATGTTACCTGGAATTTAGTTAATTCAACTCCTTTAATTGATTATTGGAATGCGAATGATGTAATCAACAAAGCTTTTATGGAATGGGAATCAATTTCACCTTTACATTTTATGTATTTGAATAGTTTAGATGTTGACATGTTAATTTATTTTGCAGATTTAAAACATAATATTAGTGAAAATGATCGAAATTTTAAAGAAGGAGTTTTAGCTCATGCTTTCTTTCCTAAAATCAATGATAATGGTGAAGCAACACCTCGAAGTGGAGATATTCATTTTAATATTAATGTAGACTGGTCACTTTACTCTACAAATGGAACTTCTTTATATCATGTTGCTTTACATGAAATTGGTCATGCTATTGGATTAAGTCATAACATTAATGAAACATCTATTATGTATCCTTTTTATTACTCTAGAAATGATGATTTTAAATTAAACGATAGTTATGTTGATATTAATTTAGTTGAAGAAAANGTACAACAACTAGTACAGTAAGTACGTCAACGACAACGACAACAACAATTAGACCATCAACAACAGTTAGACCACCAACAAGTGAAGAAACAACTTCTACACCAGTATTTACTGATAAAAAAGCTAATTTTCACTGTTCATGTTGGTATGATTAAAAGTAACTTGACACAATTACATGAATCTCAATGAATTTATGATCAATTACTTTTGGACCTTTCATTTGTATGCAGCAATGTAGATGTAAACACACTCACAGTGAGAGATGTGCAGAGTGTGTGGTGGAGCAGTACAGGAGAGTAAGAAAATAAATTCTCCGATTCGGAGAAAAACTATTTCTCTT
>NW_016226790.1:0-1336 GCF_001687245.7 Rhagoletis zephyria
ACGTCAATGGCGTCTGCTGGTAGGTGCGTCGTACGGCGATACGCGGCAAGGGATGTGCCTCGTTCAGTCAATGGAAAACCGTGGGCAATTTGTTAAGGTAAAATGAGCGGTCGATGAATGTTTAGCGAGGATAAGTCCGTATAAGTAGGCGAGTTCAATGGTGAGTGAGGTCAGTGTAAGTATATGGATTTAAATAATTTTTGTTACTTTTTATAGCCAAAAATAAATGTTGCTGTAACTTTTTAAAGCTTTAATTTAGGCCGCCTACCTTTTTTTTGAAGTCAAAGTTCTTTGCGTTCTGGTAGCTGTGAATTTAAACTCCGATGTTGCTTAAAATTAAGATGGAGATTAAAGTTAAGGTTAACACAGAAATTCTGGCTAAGATAGTGGACAGTCTTTCGTGAGACAAATGAAAGACTGATGGCAAGATAATTCGAAAGACATTTCATATTCTAGCACAAAAGTCTTAGGAAGAAAGCTCGCTCTCATTCATCACTCGTGGTGAAAAGCTATTTTGAGAAAAACAAATGGTATATCATTTAGCTCGCTTCGCTCTAACAGCTGCCATAGCCGAGCGGGCAAAGCACAGGCGTGCTTTCGCGAGATACGAGTTCGAGTCTTCGGGCAGCGCATTTTTTTCCTCTTTTTAAATAACGTTTTTTTTCTTTTTTAATTAAATTTTCCTTTACTTCTTAGGTGTTATTGTTTAAAAAGAAAAATACTCATATTTTATAATTTCATTTAGATTTAAGAGACAGTTTTATGCATTTTTTTCTTATTTTAAATTAAATTTTTTCCTTTCTTAATTTAATTTTCTTTTAGTTTTTAGATGTTATTGTTTAAAAATGGAAATTTTTGTTTTAATTTCGTTTAATTTTTTAAATAATTTTTTATTGTTTTAGTTTAATTTTCTTTTAATTTTTAGATTTAGTTGTTCAAAAAATATTTATTTTGTTTAAACTTACTTTTGAAATTTAGTTTGTTATTTTTTTACATTTTTTTCTTATGTTAAATTAGTTTTTAGATTTAATTGTTTCAAAAAGAAAAATATATATTTTTTCGTTTAAATTTTAGAATCTTATTTTATTTTTTGTCCTTTTTAGTTTAATTGTCGTTTAGTTTTTAGGTTTCGCTTTAAAAATACAAATATTTTTTTGTTTGTTTGTTTTATTTAATTTTTAAGTATTATTTTTTTTCTGATTTACTTTTTTTATTTTTCTAGTTTAACTTTTAGATCTCATTGCTTTAAAGAGATAAATTTTGGGAATAACATTAAGATTAAGATTAATATTATGATTACGATTAAAACTAATGTTAAGATTAAGATTAATATTAA
>NW_016226791.1:0-1336 GCF_001687245.7 Rhagoletis zephyria
AACTGGTCAAAATATCACACTCCTATTATTTTGTGGACAACTGTATGTACTAGTATGTATATGGCAAAATCAACAATAACAGATGACAACGTGTGTGTGTGATTCTTTTTTCCCCAATCAGTTTAGCTGCATAAATTTTCCTTCTTTCGTTTGTATTTGAATTTGTGCGTCTGTGTGTGGATTTCTCGTTTATAATTTATGATCTGATTTAGTTTTTGGGAAAATGTTAT
The DNA here is from genome assembly GCF_001687245.7 of Rhagoletis zephyria. Taxonomy (NCBI): domain Eukaryota; kingdom Metazoa; phylum Arthropoda; class Insecta; order Diptera; family Tephritidae; genus Rhagoletis; species Rhagoletis zephyria. Next base: position 231 of record NW_016226791.1, read on the forward strand.
GAATCAGCTTTGATTGGCTTAATGTTATAATGAAATGTGATTTTCAAAAATTTGCCTACAATTCAAATGTATTTTGACTTTGTAGTGGAGAGGTGAATACCAAATAAACGTGTTTTAAATAGTTTAGATATTTATATGAAAGTGCTAGAAGCACTGAAGAATTTATTTAATTTTTTAAATTTTGACTACATATCCATGTAAAACTTTTTTGGCTTTTTGGTCAAAATTCCAATTATAAGATATGACAGTTAGAAAGTTAAAATATTCTAAAAAAATGTAAAACCAGGAATTACACCTAAGCCTCACATGAATTAACATTACATAACATGAAAACGCATCATATGACAGCACATGATATGCCATGACATGGCATGATATGATATCACATGATATGACATCGCTGACATGACAGCTCATGATATGACATCCTATCAGATCACTCGAAATCACATTATGTATATTACATGACATCACTTCACATCGCATTAACGGACATCACATCATATATCATCTTATCACTTAATCGCATCTCACATCAACTAGGTGAATATGTAGATGAAGAAAATGATAAAAGCGAAGATATTGGAGATAAAAGCTAATACTGGGACCAAAGTAAATTAAAAAACTTTACCTTTACAAGGACAAAGGGAATGGTGAGTATGTATATGAATATCAGGATAAAGGAAAGTATAAAAATAAAGATAAAGAAAAACGGATTAAGATAAAAAAAAATTAATAAAATAAAATATAACCTAAATTTTTTATAACTGCGTAAATAAGTAACTATTTAAGCTAATTGAAGTAATATCGATATATGCAATGACCTCTTAGCAGAAAATGATACTTAGGGAAATTTTTAGAAAAATGCACGTGGCACCGCCCACTTATGCCTACATACATATGTGTATCTCGGTAACCGGTTTATCACTTTCTACCATACTCGTCATATTTTCCAGCCTTGGCGCAAAAAAAGCAATTTATTGGAAATTTTTGAAATCGGACTAACGGTAAATTTCTGAAATACGAAAACTCCGAAGATTAATGATTTTTGTAAAACGGGCGTGGTACCACCCACTTATGACTACCTAAGTGTATATCGATAGCCG
>NW_016226792.1:0-1336 GCF_001687245.7 Rhagoletis zephyria
ACATACCATATAATTAGTGGAGTTGCCACATGTTTAAACAAGTAAATTCCGCTTGAATTTTGGCGATTAGGTAATTGAAATATGTATCGCTATATGCGTACCACACTAAAGCAGTTTAAGCAAGTTTTAAAAAAGTATTGAAAGAGGTTATCGTCCAAAAGCAACGTTATATATGGGGAGAGGGTAAGGCGGTGCAAACGAGTTATCTGATCGGCCAAAAAGTTATACCATAACTTGCTAATAGCATGAAGAACATCTGTACTAAGTTTGAAAATGATAACTTTGTCTTTAGAATGTATGCAAAAAAAAATTTAAATTCCGGCCAGTGTGCTAAGGACAACATAAGCAGCTAATGAAAGCCTACTTCCATATTGAGAAGGGCTTCTGTCGCCACAGCGTAATCCTCGTCTTGGTACCGACTATGAAGAATTTAGAATACATATGTATGTATGTACTTAGTAATGAATTTCGTCAATGATGGATACCTTTGTGATGGTTCTTCATTGGATGCTACGCTTTTTCTCACTTGGCAGCAGCTATTCTCTCCAATTATTTCAATTTCCGATTCGAAGAAATCAACGATATCTGGTCACTTGCAACTTCGATTGGATTGAATTGTTTCTGTACTTTTCAAAAATACTGTTCGCTGACATGAATCATTTTGCTTGAGCCTCAATATTGATGTTTTGTTGTAATAAATGACAAACGTTTGGCACGTAGCATANCACACACACACACACATATATATATATATATACACTGTCACATGCACTTTATGTGCATAGTTAGGCGTTCCAGTTAAATGCCGTTGCCTAGGCATTTTTTGTTCTCCCCAACTCAGCAATGAGTGCGAGATACATTTGCGCGATAAGAAAACCTTTAAGTCATTCTTATGAAAAATCACTTCCTGGTTTGCCAACGTTCAACGCGTCGCACTGCGCCACATTTCGTCGTGCAACATGTTGCAGCCGCTATTGCTGCTTAACCGTTTAACAGCACCAGCGTTTGTGGCAGCAACGGCAATAGCAAGTTTGCTTGCAATGATGACTGTCATGATTGCTTGTGTGTTGCAAATATCAAAGCGCGAGAATATGCAAAAATCACAAGCACACAGCAAAAAATTAAAAATGAAAAATGTGGAAAATAAGAGAACGCCAACTGGAGGAGCAGAGGAACTACTCATAGCGGGTTGCTTAGCGTGGTGGCCCCTTTTTGGGGGCGGCGCGCAAGCATGCCACAAGATCATTAACACACTCGAGCTAGTGACTGCAAGGGAAGCGCTGTCGAAATTGATGACGCGCTCGCCGTCGCCGTTATGAGATGAAATGTGCCCCGC
>NW_016226793.1:0-1336 GCF_001687245.7 Rhagoletis zephyria
ATGCTGGAATGACCACAACTTCTTCTTCCATATTGTGTAAAAATTAGTTGTATCGATTAACAAAAGCTGAAAACACTTTTCTTATCATTATTTTACTTTGGTATTAATTTGAAATAAATCGCCCGGTTTTTCTTTTATACATTCACAGAATAAAAAAAAAGAAAACAGATCATTGAATCTGTTAAATCATTTTTTCTCATACACATATATTTTGCTCTTTAATTTTTACTCGTGGCTTAATCAATAAAATAAAATTGTGATAAGAAATTATTCTAATATTTATAATTCCCTTCTGCCTTTTTTTCAGCGCGATGTGCTCATACTGGAACCATCGGGTTCAGATATACTCAGCTGCGTGTCCAAGGGCAAGCGTGAGGTATGTATACGAATAACCAATAACTGAGATAAAATATAAAATTAGTTATATTGACTAAACCTAAAAATCTTAAATTTTTTAAATTCGATACATACTTATGTACTTATAAATTTAAGTTAAATACCCAGTACTCAAAAATTAAGTAATACTAAGTACGTACTTAAGTGCATGTACACTATGCCATTTAAAGTGTTACAACATTAATATTCACCTATCCACCCCACCTACCTACACTCATTGCACAATGCAACCACGCAAACAAAAGAACACAAGTGTATGGAAATTTAAATAAATTAAGCGATATTTCAATGTACTCGTAAACAAGTCTTTCAAAATTTAATAAATTACACAAAACTGTATTTTTGGCTAGTAAAATTAACTTGAAAAATATATAACTGTTTCAAAGTGATTAATGCAGATATGCAATTGTGTTTTTTTCTCTCTCCCTCTCCTATCATTTTTCTCCGTATGTGCCTTTGGTTTGCCATTTATTTTCGATATTATTATTTTCACGATTTCCTTGCTTTGTGTGTGTGTGTTTAACTTTCGTTCTTGGTACAATGTGACAAATAAAAAAATAAATGATGACAAACAACTGTAACACAACAATGTCAACACGTATGGACGCACACACACACCTCATGCAAAAAAAAAACTTACTTCAAGAAGGTGGAATGCCGCAACCACATACGCGTCATACAGCCGATGGACTCTGGGGCGCGCTTATATGTATGCGGCACGAATGCGCACAATCCAAAAGACTATGTGATAAATGTGAGTATAGATAATGGGCGACCATGAAATTACACATTGTACATACATATATATGAATGTCCTTATAAGTAAGTATATCTACATAGATACATGTACATATATATCGAAACAATTTAACTATTTCCTTGGATATTGTTGCTGTGTAATTTCGGTTATTTGGCTTGTTGTTATTTTATTGAGGCTTTT
>NW_016226794.1:0-1336 GCF_001687245.7 Rhagoletis zephyria
CGATGAACAAATTTGATGAATGGTAAAAAGTTGAAAGTCTAAGTTTCCTGGGTCCGACTATGGAAGGGATAAGTTATATATGTTTTGATATTTGTGTCTATTTGTATTATTTAATTTACTAAGTTTTCTGAAAATTTCCTTTTCACATTAGCAACCTTTTTGTTTTGTTTTATGAGAAAAGTTTATGTCACGCCACATGCCAACAATACGTTGATGATGCAAATATTTCATAATTGAAAGGCAAATTCGTCATCCTTATCACAATGCAACCCTCGTACATATCGAGGGCTTATATCCAATACCCTCTCTCTGCACGTTTCACAAAAATGAGATTCTGGTATAAAAATCCACTTAAGGCTTAACTGTCATCGGTGATATTAATGCTGACCTTGTCCAACGCTTGTCAGAAGAATTTACTACTAAATTTGCAAAATCGGAATTAACATCAGAGATGACAGGTTAGTCGCAAATGGGTTCTAACATGACAAAGTAGTTTTTGTGCAGAATGCGAATAGAGGGTATTAAATATAAGCGCTCGATATGTAAGTATATACAATTATATATCCGTATATACATATGTACGAGTATATCAAATTATCTACAGCTATAAATTTACGCAAATGTGTTTTAACGCACATACATACATAAATATGTACATAAATACATCACTATTATCATCATTGTCGTCTTCACTCTTTTATCAGACGATACCGTAAAGTCTCATACGCTTGAATGCCATGACAAATGTTGCTCATCCGCCATGCCGCCACAAATTGGTTAGCGAAGTAAGCAGATTTATGCGCTTCGTCTGCGGCAAATGCGATCGTTTGAGCAATTAAATTGTCGTTCATTTGTCGGTTGAATAGCATATGGGTTAAGCTAAATTATATTTATGTACATACATATTTGTGTACTTATTGTCGCTAATTTTATATGTATACGTACATTAGGACGGGTTGATTTTTTTCGACATCCTTCCTGGTAGACTTTGATTCTATATTCGACGGATAAAATTGCTTTAAAGTCAGTTTCGAAACACCCACCCGCTTTAAATCAAACAAAGAAGCTAACTTCAATTAATACGAAATTAATATGAAGATATATTTTTACTAAATTCTTTTTTTTTATTTTTTGTTTTCATTCGTTTTTTTTATTGCAACTAGTATATACATACATACAAAATTAATACTAACAAGCAATTTGTATCGAGTAAATTAAAAGATAAAAGAGAAGCTTTGTGTATCTTATACACTTGTATACAATTATACACAGCGCAATTTAGCGTCAAGCGTAATACCCAAGTATTTCGCTTCGTTGACGTGTGGAATATTTACCT
>NW_016226795.1:0-1336 GCF_001687245.7 Rhagoletis zephyria
AAAAAAATAAAATAATTTAAGTTTTAAGTTTTTTATTGTTTTTGGTTTATTAAATTGCTTCTACCTAAAAAAGTACTTGTTTTAAAAGTCTGTTAATTTACCAGTTTTTGCACACAATCACTAGTTACTTGAAACTTGAAACATTTGTTGTTTGATGTTTAACGATGTTGAACAAAGAAACTGGGCAATGGACTGAAAGATTGTCCGTCGCTGAGACTCGATGGCGGGGGTTTGGATTGGAAACGGACAAAACGTAGGTTTTGGGTTGACTTGGGAAACGGGTGACACAAAGGTTTGCTGGGCTATGAGGCCGTTTATTGGTTGAAGAGTTGAAGACAACAGAAGTGCTGAAATGAACAGCGCTTTTTGGGAAAAGAAAAGTGTGTCACTGTGTGTCATAGTGTGAATCAGTGATAAAGAGTTAGTGTTTGTGTCAGGGTGAATTAGTGTTTGTGTCACGGGCAAGTATTGATAGGAATAGTGCCGCGTGATTAGTGCCAGAAATGGCCGGTGAGCGTCGCGTCAAACGGTCGCGTCACAATTAATTGAGTTTTTTAAAATGCAAATAAATTTTTATAAAATTAAATTACCAAAAAATAAAAAATTGACTTTTGTAGTGCCTCCGCACTAGTCACTACAGTTCATCAACATTGACTCACGTTTTCACTCACACTCACTCTCATGTTCAGATCTCTCTTACCCTTACTCACCTCCTCACATAGACAGACACCCAAGTAAATTCGCAAGCTCGTTGTGCCCCAAACCGTCGGTGCCGATCAACCAAATGACACCAGCCTACAACATTTGGGGTTTACTTGATTGGTTTATTTGTGAAATATTTTTTTAAAAAATCTGTTCAGTGACATTTAAAAAATTCGTCATAAAAAATACTTTTGGTAATTCAGTCAGTTTAAATTTAACACCAATAAAAAATACTATTTAGTTTTGTTTTAAAATTAAGCCCCGTTCTATTATTATAAAAAATGTAATTTTTAGAATCATAAATGAAAACACAAAAAATCATATAGAATTAATATAAAAAATCTTTAACTGGCCGTAATAATTGCTCTCAAAGGTCAAATCCTTCTGATTTAAACGCCAGTAAGTACACCCGATAACTTAGTGTTAAAGCAAAAACCGCAACTTGATAACTTTCACAGTGTATTTTTAAAAGTCCAAACAAATTGTATAGATTTTATTCAGAAAGTTTGAATTTATGATCTTAGAAATGCACGTTTTGTTTAAATCATTACAAATTTAACACTATTTGAAAAATGCCATTTACCTTGTTTGTTGTGTGAAAACAGTTTTTTAATATCTTGAACAATGTAATTTA
>NW_016226796.1:0-1336 GCF_001687245.7 Rhagoletis zephyria
CTGCCCAGGTCGTTGAGCATGAGCGTGAGCAGGGACTGCATCAGCTGACTGAAGACCTGGCCAAACTCCTTCCGGTCGTGCTCCTGGTACTTGAAGTCGGCCAGCATGATGAGCACCTGGAGGAAGGGAATCGCCTGGACGCCGTCCAGCTCCGCCACCGAGTTCACGCAGTTCGACATCTGCTTCAGCAGGTACACGCAGAACTTGCTGGTGATGATCTTCCGCAGGCGCTTCCGGTGGCGGGCCGGCGAGGCGAGCGTCTTCTGCAGGGCAGTGGCCGCCGCAGAGGCGGCTGAAGCACCAGATGAGGATGCCTTCTGTGAGGAGGATGCACCTGCCCCAGATTGAGCTGGAGAGCCGCTGGGGACCTTGATGGACTCGTCCGACTTTNGAGCGTCTTCTGCAGGGCAGTGGCCGCCGCAGAGGCGGCTGAAGCACCAGATGACGATGCCTTCTGTGAAGAGGAAGCACCTGCCCCAGATTGAGCTGGAGAGCCGCTGGGGACCTTGATGGACTCGTCCGACTTTGAGCGAAGACTGCCGCTGCTCCGCCGTTTACCGCGGCTGTTCATCGGCCGCCGTTCATGATGATCGTCCTGTTCTTCCTCGTCCTCCTCCACCTCAATCGACTCGACGGTGGTGTTGTCAGTGCCACTGGCGGCCCCAGTGCCCATCGATCGCATCTCCTCGTCAAAGTTGATCATGCCCACGTTGTACTCCTCATCGTCATCTGACTCCGAGTGCAGCATGCCATAGTCGGCCTGGATCTCACGCTCCAGCCGCTCCTGCTGAGCCTGCAGCTGCGCCTGCTGCTCCAGAAAGAGGTCCAGCTCGGCGCGCTCCCGCCGCATTCGCTCCTCTCGGGCCACACGGGCCGCTTCCAGCGCCTCGCGCTCGGCGGCTCGCTGCTCCGCCGACAGGCCGTCGACGATGCGGGCCCGACCGACGAGGTTGCCACCGCCGCCGACGCCCAGCGGTGGTGGTTGTGGTGGTGGTGCCGAACGGCCGGCGGCGGCAGCGTTCAGCTCTGCGACGGCCGCCTCCACCGCGTTGATGTCCTGGTTCAGGTCGTCGAGGTAGCGGAGGGCGTTGGCTGCGGCGGCCGCCCCTCGAGGACGAGCTGCTGGTCCTGCAGGAGCCTGACCGGCTGCTGCCGGTGGCTCTTGCTGCTCTGGTGGCTGCTGACCATCTGCCGCCGCCCCCTGCTGTCCCGATTCCTGGAGGCTGAGGGCAATGGCCAGCTCGACCATGGCGTCCTCCGCCTCGTCCATCGCCTCGTAGTCCTCCTCCTCCTCATCGTCGTCGTCATCATCGTCGTCCTCGTCATCATCGTCGTC
>NW_016226797.1:0-1336 GCF_001687245.7 Rhagoletis zephyria
AATTTTGAGGCTTATCCAATGAATTTTTCCCTATATGGCTAACAGACCTCGGATTCGCATTCAGCGCGTCGAATAACATAGGTATATAAAGGTTTAGTTTAATATGCATAAACTTGATGACTGAAACGAAAAAAATAAAAGTCATAAAATAAAGGTTAAATTTTATCGGAAAAATATACATATATATATCCAATTTTAAAAATTTGTCATTTTTACTATCAAGATTATAACCGTAACGGGCTCTGTTCAAATGTGTGCGTGTTGAAAAAGTTCTGTTTGTTTTAGATATTTTTTCTTAAATTTTCGATATTCTCTTTTTTTTCATATTTTTAATCAATCTTGCAATATTTTTTTATATTTGATCTTATTTATGGATTAATTAGAGTATTTTCATCGTTTTCTATGAAAGTTCACTTTATTTTTGTGCGAATTAAAAAAATGCCTTTTAAAACCTTTTTATCATTTTTGCTAAAAATTCTTGAGTTTTGAAGTTTTTTCGTTGGGGATCCTCTTTGTTTTCTTGAAAAAATTAAACCGTTTTTTTCCTTTTCTAATGGCCGTAAAAAACTTTTGAAAATGTTTACATTAACAGTTCTAAACCTCATAAACGAACGCTTCTGGATCAAAATCTTGCATAAGTAGAATTTTCAAGTCAAGCAATTTTTCGTCGATACATTTTTGAGCAAAAGCTATCCGAAAATGCTCGAAGAGTGAACAAATTAATGATTTTTGCTATTCCATACATACATACTATATACGTTAGGGAGGTTCAAAAATACACAGGAGAATCATATTTTTAGAATTTTCCCGCTAGCACCTCCAGAACTGAAGAATATCGAAAATAAGACTACCCGTATTTTTTTTTTAAATCGGTTAATATTTAACCTTGCCACCGGCGTTTTGAAGTCTGCCATATATTTCAGATGGGAAAGTGATTTTTTTTCAGAATTGCCATAAAATCATTAAAAATAAATAGTTTTTGGTCGAAAGAAGATTTCCCATTAATAATCTTAAAAAAAAAATATGACGCATATTTAACCTCAAAATTGTACTAAAAAATTGTTCACAACGAGGGTTGTGTGGCTATGAAAACATAGAGTAACATATTTTTGTATATAATATTACCGGTTATGGAAAAATAGTACGTAGGTTTTTAAAGTTAAATGTGCACCATTATTTTGTGTTTTGAAAATCTCTGAAAAGAAATAAATTGATTAGATCAAAAAATATGAACTTTTAACGAGTTTATAACAATTTTACGAAAAATATATTTTTCCCCATGTAAACTATATAGACAATTTCAAAGCTCGATTAAATATTAACCAATTTCAAAACA
>NW_016226798.1:0-1336 GCF_001687245.7 Rhagoletis zephyria
GTTAAATACTTTGACACCCACGTGGGGATTTTAACTAGCTGATAGGAATTCACACATATATATGTAATAAAAAGTGCCGGCCATCGTAGCCGGGTGGTTAGGAGTGCATACTACCATTCGGCATTACTTAGTTTCGATTCTTGGTCTGAGTAGGTTCTAAAAATAGAAAACGAGAATAGAAAATGCCCCTTGNTATGTATGTGTTTGCACGTGAAACCTTTTATCATAAAAAGAAGCTATTAAGAATCAGTTTTAGGAACGTTCGCTTAACCAAGATACGGTATACGGTATTTAAAAAAGCGTAATATTTTTTGACATTTTGAGACCAAAAGGAACAACAAAATACTTGTAACTGTGGTTTTTTTTATCCAATACTGCAATTTGTTTCAAATGCCTTGGACCAAATCATATTCGGTAAAAAATATTAGGTAGTTTTTTAATGATTTTTTTTTTCTAAATTGGAGTTAAAAAATTTGTATGTGGTTTAAGAGTTATAGATTTTTTTTTACACCAAAATCTAATTTTTAGAAAATAAATTTAGCGGTAGTCTTGAAGATTTCGTGTACACCAAATTTAGATGAAAGCCGTAATTTTAGATTTCCGAAATGTTTTATCATTTTACAGTTTTACTTTCGTGAAGGAATAAGCGTTCTTCAAGATTGTTGAAAATTAGTTCCATTTACAGTGACGATTCTTTCTATGCCAAGAATGGTTTATGACCAAGTCAAACCGACATAACATTGAGAATAAGTCAACAAGATGTTAATTTCCACCTAAAGGAGGAGTAAAGAGTTTCATTTCACATAAACTCACAGAAGGTCCTTTGAATACACTTATAGATATCCGCAAGGTGCTGATAAAATTTGAAGAAAACTATCTTTTTTTGAAAACAAATATAACTGGAAAGCAAGCTCTCTTATTTTCGGCGTAATGATTCGCACACGAATTTAAAGGCACACAGGGAGAAAAAAAAAATACCCATAGAAAAAAAATTGTTTATAAAAAGCTTATTGGCTAAGAGGTAAAAAAAATTCCAATTCGTTGTTAAATTTATGTGAAAACTCCAATTGATTTTTTTTAAATAAGAATAACTGTTAAAAATCCTTTAAATTGCTACAATAATGTAATGATAATGTAATATTATAACACATATAAAAAAAAATATGAATAAATTGGAAATGATCAACATTTTAGTTACATATATTGCATTGCGGCAAATTAGTAGAACGTTTGGCATAAACGAGTTTTTTGCACAATATGCAGGTTTTTATTGTTGGGCGTCGTTTGGTGCATATACAGGGTGTCCCAGAAGTAACGTGCCAAACTTTAGGGGAAG
>NW_016226799.1:0-1336 GCF_001687245.7 Rhagoletis zephyria
GACAATCCTGTGGAACTTACGCTCACCTGCGTGAACGTCGGTTGGTGTGGGAGGGCAGAGAAGGTACTTTCAGTGAATTCCGCGAAGCCTTCCAATCAGCTTTATTAAGTTGATATAGGTGCGGTGTTCCGCGGAAGCAAGGTCGGCAGGTTTACCGATAGAGATGACCAAGGGCAGATGGTCTGATGGTAAGGTCGGCACAGGTCGCCATGATATCAGACCAGCTCCGACGATTCTCATGTCTGGCGAGCTGCAGCAGCTTCCTATAATCCTGGTGAGTGCGTCGTCGTTCATTGTGCAGAATGTCGAATCGTCTATCTGCAATTTTATAGGCTTGAATGCCAAAGATCGTAGTACGCATTACAGTCGCCAACTACCATACGGTTTTCACCTCTGAGGTATGATGCCATCGGGTCCTGGGGATTTGAAGGGTTCGATCGAGTTAATCCAGGAGGTCAGAAAAAGCAGCTCAGTCTCCACGCACTTCCCCTATAGATATTTCCTCAGGGAAGGGGGTACGAAGGAAAGTGAGTATCCAGGAGCAAGCTGAGCGGCTCCTCGCTACTCATAGTCCAAAGTCCTTCCTCATCCCTCAAGTAACCCAGCGGAGCAGAACTCCTAACGAGAACATGCCTAAATCTGATTCATGATACCCTTCAACGTTTTCGCAGAAAGTCTTCCATGAAACCTCTTTTGCCTTTCTTATCTCGGACTTGTAGATTCCTAGTCCAGCTTTATAAAGTTCCCAATCAGAAGACAACTTACTCCTACGGGCCCTATTGAAAAGTCGTCTNTCAAGAGCATCCCTACACGCAGAGCTGAAAACTTCAACAAGCTCCTCCAGCAAGTCTACCGACTGCACAGAATTTAGTTCCGGCGCATCAGAGAGCACTCCGCGAAGGTTCCAGCTATACAGATTCCAGTTGGTGCTCTTCAGGTTCCTGAAGGGCTTGCTAGGAGGACGCGTTCCGTCCAGAGAGAATTGAATATACCTACGATCCGAAAAAGAGTGTTCACTCAGAACCCTTCAATCCGAGATCAAAGGAGCTGTCTCAGGTGAGGCCAGTGTGAGGTCAAGGACCTCCTCCCTGGCAGCAGTTATAAACGTAGCGGAATTCCCCCTGTTACAGATATGTAAGTTTTCACTAAGAATAAACTCAAAAAGTTACTCACATCGCAAGTTTGTATCCGAGCTGCCCGAAACTGAGTGCCTCGAGTTCCCATCGGACCCCAAGATCACGCCAGCTTTCCGTCGCTGGACTTCCGCTGGAGCGCTACTCAGCATCATTGGAGGTGGCTCCACCTCGTCGTCGTGGGGCATGTAGGCGGATATTAG
>NW_016226800.1:0-1336 GCF_001687245.7 Rhagoletis zephyria
CACCGCGTTAGCCCCAGTCTCTGGGGTCAAGCTAGTCCTTAGCAACAGGGGTGTTAATATTCAGCTGCATAAGTGTCTCCTTGCTTTGCAATACATCTTGGAGTAGCCATGCCGTTATGTGAGGGTATAATCCTAGGGCTTGGCGAGAGACGTTTATACCAAAGGCCGACAAAAGCTTTCAAATCACTCCAAGAATTTCAGATCAATCCTTCTTATCTTCTTTTCGGCTTGATGTGCATATTAGAAACAGGATTGCTAGCAATTTCCTTCTCGATTCATACATACATAAAGGATAGATCAGACGATACCGCCCTAAAAAAATCGTGAAGTCGATCGAGGAGACCTTCATAAAGACTTTACTCTGGGTACCGTTATCGACATCGAGGGGTTTTAATAATGCCTTTCCGAGAGCAACTGCCAGATCTTGTGTTAAGCTTGGATTCAAAACCGACCTATTTAGGCTTCTATACCGAATGCTCTGCGACTATCGCCTCTTCGTCAAAATATCGTATTATTCCGATGTATAAACAGCAAACATCGATATTTTTTTATATCCCTAAGCTGGAGCCATTTCAACACAATCTTCAGCTGTCAAACCAACCTCTCATTTCGCCACAAAAGTACTGTCCAAATAATTTTGATATCATTTACTTGAACTTTTATTTTTTATTTTTTGGCAGGTAGCGAAGATTTTGACATACATACATACATCCATATGTATACGGCTAGTTGTTTTTCACTTGGCTGTACTTATTGCATATATCACCTCCATCGCCCTTCATTTGGCTACAGCACACCGCCAACATATAGCAGAGAAAAGACAAATGGACGAAAAAATTATATGTAAGTAATTTTTTATAACTTTTATTTTTGAAAATTAAAATTTATGCGTATTTTTGAAGACAACTCAAAGGCAGTCGCAGGCAGGTACGCTCATACAAACGTATGTACATATTTCTCGATTTCGCTTTTGGCTGCTGCTGCTTAAATGTCCGCTCAAGTTTCGAAGCCGCTTATCAGTTTGCCTTAATCGCTGATATTTATTTTAAAGTATTTGACATTTAAACAAGAGAGAGAAATTTAATAGTGTCCGAGATAAATGCAAATTTAAATATGGACACAAGCACCCACAAAAGAAAAAAACGCGCAACACAAGCGCGTAAGATTATAAATTTATAGTGTAGACACTAGGGTGGTCCAGAAAAAAGAAGGAAATTCGGAATTTTAATGCTCTCATCCCTAGGATTGCTCTGTTCTTTCATTTTGAAATCAAAAAATATTTAGGGGTCGCTCAAAAGCCCTCAAAATTTTCCAAGTATTTTATATAAAAAAAAAA
>NW_016226801.1:0-1336 GCF_001687245.7 Rhagoletis zephyria
GAAATTGTGTATTCGCACCTTTATCTGATGCCCTCATACACTTTAATAATATCTTGCATTTACCTCCGATTAACCAAATTGCTCGGGGCGGCCGTTACTGCAGCAGTAAAACTCAAAGAAACCAGTTCATAAATATTAAGACGAATTGTAAAAGTGGCGAATTGACAAGGAAACATTCGACCACATCCGTCCAAGAAGGAACACGGTTGGTATATCAATGGCTTCTTTAACCGATATTCAAGAGATCACACGACTCACTTAGCCGATGTACGGTAAAACTCTTCATTCTGTTGGGTAGCGAGGATTCTTGGACCTACTATAACAGAAAACGCTCACCTGTGATCTAAGGTTTCGTTATAAGTACTTTTATTAGCTTATGCAGCGTACCTTTGTTGTAGTTGTAAGATCAAAGAAGATTATGCACGCTTGGCAGAGATTTCACAGGTGGAAATAAGACCATCGGCAAAGCTCATGCATCGAAAGGGATTAGTATTCCATATGACATCAAAGCGCTACTATTTTTGACCTATGTGTGAGGAGGATTCTGCTCTTTAGTCGTTTTAATTTTTTACTTTACATACCNAAACTCAAAGAAACCAGTTCATAAATATTAAGACGAATTGTAAAAGTGGCGAATTGACAAGGAAACATTCGACCACATCCGTCCAAGAAGGAAAACGGTTGGTATATCAATGGCTTCTTTAACCGATATTCAAGAGATCACACGACTCACTTAGCCGACGTACGGTAAAACTCTTCATTCTGTTGGGTAGCGAGGATTCTTGGACCTACTATAACAGAAAACGCTCACCTGTGATCTAAGGTTTCCTTATAAGTACTTTTATTAGCTTATGCAGCGTACCTATGTTGTAGTTGTAAGATCAAAGAAGATTATGCACGCTTGGCAGAGATTTCACAGGTGGAAATAAGACCATCGGCAAAGCTCATGCATCGAAAGGGATTAGTATTCCATATGACATCAAAGCGCTACTATTTTTGACCTATGTGTGAGGAGGATTCTGCTCTTTAGTCGTTTTAATTTTTTACTTTACATACCATTTTTTCTTTTAAATGCTGTTTTGGATTGGCCCACGCAAAATTTCTTATTAGGCGCCGCGAAACAAGCGGGCATTGGATAGTCTAATATATAAAAATCTGGTGTCACGGTGTTAGTGGTCGAACTCCTAAACGGCTCGACCGATCTTTATGAAATTTTTTGTGTATATATGGTAGGTNGTTTTTTCTTTTAAATGCTGTTTTTGGATTGGCCCACGCAAAATTTCTTATTAGGCGCCGCGAAGCAAGCGGGCATTGGCTAGTCTAATATATAAAAATC
>NW_016226803.1:0-1336 GCF_001687245.7 Rhagoletis zephyria
AAAAAAAAAAAAATAATTGCTTCAAAGCTCAAAAATTCATATCCTAAATGAACACGTTGAAAAGTTGAGTCTTTTAAAATCAGTTGGAGGTAGTGTATATATATATTTTTTAATTTAATTTCCAAATTTTTTTACTAATTTCTACATATAAATATTTTTTTTTTATTTCGAAATTCTGTAATTTTCAAATTTTTTATTATTTTTGTATGTTTTTTCTTTACACCACTTTTAAAACGAGACCAGAACCGTTTTTATGACTATAATAATTTTTTGAGATATTCTAAAATAAACTTGTAAAATCCCGGAAGTTGTGAAATTTCTAAATTTGCATAACTTTCGAAAAAAAATTTAATTTCTTTCCTTTGGCAGATATGATAAAAGGAAAATTCTGACGAAAATTCATCCATTGGCCGATTCGAAATGCATTGGTCCAGGTTAAACCTTGTAAAAACTTGACCACAGTTCTGACTGCAAATTTTCCGAATTACGAATCAATAATTTTTCTACGACAAATGGGACTGGTCATTTCTCAAGATTCAAAAGATGTTTCATTGAAAAAAACCTATTTTCTTTCCTTTAGCGGCGACACTTGCCATGTTAATTAAATATTCCTGAAAAATATACGAGAAATTAATCTTAAGAAGTTTCACTATTTCACGAGGAATAGTTTTGTAGAGCATTTTACCCTCTCTTCTCTCTCGCTCTACCGCAAGGGTCGTTTTGACCCCTGTTTTGCAAAGTCTGAATAAAATGGAATTTGGGTGGTCGCTAAGGGGGTTGGAATGTTTTAGAAAATTATCCACCGCAAAGTTTCACCAGTGTATACTCAGACAAAATCTTTATACAAAAAGCGTAAAGGTCAACAGAAGATAAAAAACTAATATTTCCCCGTGAAATATGCAACAACTTTTGTATGCTACCTTTTAGTAACATTTCTTTTGTGAACGAACATAGCTGCCACCCTTTTTTGTGTACACCTAACAGGGATGCCAACTCCCCTGTGGCTAATTCCCCGAAACTCCTGAAAAAATTCCCCTACTCTCGATGAAATTCTCCCAAAATGTATTTTGCTACATATTGAAGGCGCTTCATTTTTTATTAAAAAACAACAAATATCATTGATACAAAATGAGAGATTATTATCACAATTTGTAGTTTATAAATGCAATTTTATCCACAATAAGAATGTTCAAATCAAAATCGTTTGTATATTGAATTCCTCAAAATTTAAAGTCATTCCCCGATTCCCCCAAGAAATTGAAATTCCTCCAAATTTGGGGAATTCTCTCCCGGTTGGCAACACTGACACCTAATAAAAAATATACCCTTGTCTACA
>NW_016226805.1:0-1336 GCF_001687245.7 Rhagoletis zephyria
CTCGTTTCCACTTTCGCTTCTGTGGTAATCGTGTTTTTTGCTGGGTACTTTCTGACTTTTCCGCAGGAACTCTCCTGGACTAGCATCTGCTGTCTGCGAAACTTCGTTATCGGAAAGTAGCGATTCCCGATTTAACTTAAAAGTTACCGTTCGAAGTGATATCACAAGTAGCTCTCAACTAGTATTTAAGTCTTTACAAGATCTACATGTTTGTCGCGCGATTTCTTTTTTAGTTCAATTTCCGGCTTGAAAGTGGAATAAAATTGGAAATTATCGTACGTCAAAAACCACATACATACATAGATACATATGTTGTATCAAAGGTAAAATTTTGAATTTCCCAGGAAATGCTAAAACATAGTTTTCCGCTCTGTTTGAAATTTTACTTTGTCGCTGCTGTAAATTTTCAGGGAGAAATAGTCATACGAGCATTCGATTCTGATTTAAGAAATTTCCTGTATACAATTTTATTCTTTTTTCCTCAGAGGTAAAAACTACGCTTTAACCAACTTAAATAATACTTTTAGTCTTATTCAAAAAGCCATGACTGATTTTTTTACATTTAATTCTTAAAAAAAAAAAAAAATCTCGGATTCCTTGCGCTTGTTACCTGTAACAGCCAATTTAATGCGCTTGTTGAACGAATCTTCGAGCTAAACTCATTTGAGCATGCAACTGGCGCACATAAAAGAGTGATTAAAACTAATTGCCATTTGAGTAATTCCTTCCGCAAATAACGCAGGCGAAAGGCAATTTTGGAACACGAAAACGAGTGGACATTTTATTAATTGCCTTGTTCGAACGTTGGCGAGGGCCAAGCGACAAAAGAGAAATAGCCCCCCTCCCCCCCAAAAAAAAAGAGGCGCTAGAGCAAATACAAATTCACGCCAACACAATCGCTGGCTGCTGATGTTGACAGCTTATCGGGATCGTTTACACCTGATAGTGTGGCCTACTGCCAGACGCATGACTGCCCCATTACTCGCTGGAGCGTTGATTGTATGAGAGTAGGAGCTAATTGCTGTGGCCAAAATTGTACTCAATGGGAATGCTGTTAGTTGCTAAAGGCACTTTGATAAGCGCAACCTGTTTTGAAATGGAATTCCTTGTGTTTTGCGCCCACAAATATGCAACCACTTCAAAAGCTGTCATAAAATGTCAAATGATTTACGCAAATTTGCAGACGTCTAGCATTTTGAAAGTAGCATTTAAAACTTGCCGTTAATTCCTAAGCTTATGGCGGCGGTCGGTCGTGTTCGCAGCAGCAGTTAATTGACGCGCTGCTTGGCGCGCGAAACAGTTAATTAAGTGTCGTACGTCGTGCGCTGTGTGGCAG
>NW_016226806.1:0-1336 GCF_001687245.7 Rhagoletis zephyria
TTTTTC
This sequence comes from Rhagoletis zephyria, assembly GCF_001687245.7. NCBI lineage: Eukaryota > Metazoa > Arthropoda > Insecta > Diptera > Tephritidae > Rhagoletis > Rhagoletis zephyria. The sequence continues at coordinate 7 of NW_016226806.1, forward strand.
GCCTGCTGCTGCTGCTGCTGCTGCCATGACAATCGCCCGGGACAGTCGATTGGCCGGCCAATCAAGGGAGGAGGAAGTCAATGCTGTAGGTGGGCAGCAGCAAAGTAAAGCACAGTGTCACAGCACAGCATTGTCATCATTTGTCTGCCCCAGCAGCAAGCAAATGCCAGCAGGTGAAGTTAATTTGAGTAACGGGAAAAAGAGAAAGAGAGAGAGAGAGAGAGAGAGAGAGTGAGAGAGATTACACCAGCGAAGAATAGCTGCACACAATGGCTGCTGCTGTTGGATTGAATGCTGGGGAATGGAAAAAAAGATGGTGGCGCCATGCGATACCAACTGGGGACAAGTGTCCTCTCCTGTCCTGGCCTGGCCTGTCTGCGTGTTCAGTGTTCTCAGTCCTCTCTGCACACGGTCGGTGATCGACAATTATGACAAACGATTCTGCAACGCTCCGTTTGCGTGTCTGCCTATGCAAATGAAGCTAGTGGAAAGCTTACAGAAAAAAACTACAAAAAGGGACTGTGCCTGGCTGGCTGGCAGAAAATCGATTAGGCCTGAGCCGATCTGACCGGTGCTGCTGCTGGTGCTGGCGTAGGTGGGCCCACATCGGCCAGTGCCTGAACAAGAAAAAAACCCCTCTTTTTCTGAATAATATTCAAAGGTTGAAAATGAGGTATCCCCAAAACCAAAACTGCAATATCTCAAAAACACAGATCAGTGAATGCAGATCAAATTAGCAAGTAGTCACTCAACAATGCTCGATGGTCCTTTCAGGTTAAATTCCACTTTTGGTTACTGCTGCTCAACGGCTGGTAATTCATTTTCAATATTCATTCGCTGCCTAGCCCAAGACCACGGGCTGATAGAGCCTTCGTTCTTGGGATTGAAATAAATTATGAATTCAATACTGAAACACAAAAAGCTCATGTACAACACAGACACACAGTATTATTACTGCTGCTCCCTATTATTCAAATGAATCAGCCGCTAATAGATTAGCGACAAGAAAGAAAAAGAGAGAGAGAGAGAGGACAGGACATTGGCGTTAGGACTAGTGTGAGCTAGATTTACAGGCAGCAGCAGTCAGTGTATCNAAGAGAGAGGACAGAACATTGCCGTTAGGACTAGTGTGAGCTAGATTTACAGGCAGCAGCAGTCAGTGTATCCAGTGTCACCACTAAAAGTCCACGACGATGGCAATGGTGGTCATTACCAGTGTGCACTGTCTAATGGTCACAGGGCGCACCACTTTCAGCTAAAGATACTTCGAAAAACGAAGAGACTTTTTTTTCTTCTTGAAATTAGAAGATAAACTGCGATCGATGCATAA
>NW_016226809.1:0-1336 GCF_001687245.7 Rhagoletis zephyria
CCTCAGCCTGCTTTAGGGGTATTTTATCGCGTGATATAGTTGGGTCCATCTTTTTTGGCTTATAGTGTATTATCGCATAATAAATTCCAAAAATTATATTAGGCCTTTACCAAGGAGCTGAGACGAAGATAAAATCTTGATTATTATTTTACTACGCCAGAGGAATTGATTGCTTTTATCGTCCCGTTTATCAGTTCGATTTTCATAGTAACTTTATTCACCTCATATGAAAGTTGATAAATAAGCTAATAATTAATTCTTTTGTTTTGTAATTTTCCTGTGGTTTGCTTTGTTTTTTTTTTTATCCTTATTCTGCCTTTTGTGTCTATCCTCAAGGTTGCTTCTAGTGCTGGAAGATACACCGATGTAATATCGATACATCGATGTTTTTGAATTCATTTCAAACATCGATGTTTTTTTGTGATGTTCGATGTTTCTCTCTATAACCATCACATAGGTAAGTGAAAATCTACGAGCATAATTTTAATATATAAATAAAGCGTACTAAATACAAATAATTAATTCTTTAGGTCATTGGAGTTGGCACAACTTGAAATCTTTAAGTCGCAGGCTTCTCTGTAGACTGTGTCAATGAAAATCTTTCATGTTATGTATATGTATTTATATGAATGTGTTTTTGAACGTAGATTCCAATAATTCGAATTATATTTTACTGAAATCGTGAATTCTTAAAAAATTGACAAATTGAAATTTAGAAGACTTTTAATAAAATTTCAGCAATATATGTAAATGGCTGAACTATTGAACTCATTTGATTTGCATGGCTGTGAAATTAAAGAGACTGATTGTGTGCATATCTGCGTTAATGAATTAAGCCAACATTTAAAAAATTCGGCATTTAAAAAGGCGGACGCATCGATACATCGATGTTGCTCCTACAAAAACATCGAAACATCGATGTACGTAAACATCGATGTTTTTTTTCAGTACTAGAAGCTTCTTTTCGGACCAAAGAAAGGCGAAGAAAATAAAGAGCAAAAAGTCTCCAACCGATTCGCACTATCGCATTTTGATCCCTATCCGATTCGGGCTGGCTTAATTCGAATCATGGCGAATTTATAAAGGGGGGTGTTGTAAAATCAGCTGATTTCTTCGCCTTACATATATTTTGTCGACCGCTGTGGTGTAGTGGTAAACAGTGCGCGATTCCACTCCGCAGCACCAGGGTTCANAAAGCAACATCGCAAAAAATATAGAAAAAAAGGTTTTTTCTTAACAGCGGTCGTCCCTTGGCAGGCAATGGCAAACCTCCGAGTGTATTTCTTCTATGTAAAACAGCTTCTCATAAAAATACAATCGCCGTTCGGAGTCGGCG
>NW_016226810.1:0-1336 GCF_001687245.7 Rhagoletis zephyria
GACTTACTGTCAATTAAATCTAATAAAATCGTTAATGAATTAAATCACTTCAATTTTTTTGTAGGTTTATAAATTACTATTGTTAAAATTTAAAAATCCGAACTTATCAAGCCAACTTCTATTCATCGCCACACTATAGCTAGCCCTAAAGCCCCTATGTATTTCAGAATATATCCCGTGTATAGAGAGTGTATGTATGTGCTGCTCTCTTGGCCAGATATATCCTAAGCACCTCTCCTTCCACGTGAAACGGACTCACACTCCAGGAGAAGGTTAAATGCTGTTTATACAGTTGGGATTTCCCATTCTGATCGCCTTCTTTATCGAGTTAGGATCTACCGCCAGGAAGAGCTCAGGTCCTTTTGGGGTCGTGGCAACTNTACAGAGTGCTAAAGAGGTAACCGATACATATTTTCCGTAACAAATAGAGACAGAGCGAAATATGTGAGTGTGAAGTGCTTGAAATGATGGCCGGCATGAAAAACCTCGAAATTCTTATCAGACCAGCGGAAGTTGTTATGAGCTGGGAAAATTCCTGAAAGAACATATCTACATATGTATATAATTATTTGTATTTCTTATATATTAGTTTCGATCTAACTTAGTAAGACACAAAATTTCTACAAAAAAAAAAATAACACTCTCGCACTTATAAAATCCTGCAGCTACGAATTGTTAATACCATTTCACATTTTTTAATTACTCACCTTCACATTCCATAAATGGGTTATACTGCTCGCAATAAGCCGACGGCGTTAACGCAGCCGCAGTTGCCGCCGCCTGAAAGTGTGGCATAAATAACGCGGAGCTCTTCTGCATATTCAAGACTTGTTGATAGACGAGAGAAGCAGGATCGTAAACGGGATCAAAGCGTAATGCACCAGGCGACGCCATCAGCGGACTACCGCCAGCTACGGCGTGATCACTGTTGAGCAGCAGGTGCTTGAATGCGTATTGCGCATTGGGCGGAAGCGTCGTGGAATAAGTCGTGGACGCGATGGGATTGGCAATTGTTGGAGGCACTGGTTCACCGATACGTGGTTGCATTGCAGCAGCAACCGCATTTGGGCTCGCTGTTATGACGTATGCTGAGCTGCTAATTTTTGCGTGCTGTGTCAAATGTTCGGCGCCAATGGCATTACTGTGCGCCATTGGAGGTGTGGGACTCTTAGAACTGTGTGTTTTATCATCTAAAATGTGTGCGATGGAAAATGATGATTTTCTGTTGAATTTCATAGCTGCGGTTTCCATTATGTAAATTGCAAAGTCGCTAAGGAATTTGATAATAATAATTGCTAACGGGTAATACTCGTAACCGCGCACTTAAAAACTTATC
>NW_016226812.1:0-1336 GCF_001687245.7 Rhagoletis zephyria
ATATAAGAAAGCATGAAAGGAGCTCATAAAAATGCGGTTATCGCCAAACAGCAAAAGGTGACAATGCCAAAATTAAAACTGTCACATTTTATGTCGCGCAAAAACAGTTACTTATTAGCAACACCATCAACTATTCAACAACATTTGAAGGTTTAAACATAAATAATAACAATAAAACAAACCAAAAAGAAAAGGTAAAAGCAAAACCTGGCGCAACAACAACAAAAATGATAATGATAAATTTAATATTTCCACTGATTAAAAAAAAAAACAATCACAACGTAATCACCGGCACGCCCAACCGCAAAACTGGTTGCCGGCGCTCAGCTGGAACATAATACGGCATCACCCGCCATCTCTGCCCGCCCCTCCCCCCATATATGCGCGCACACACAACCCCTACACAGCAAAAAATTACTTCGAGTGACCACCACCACTGTTCGACGACCGCATTCAGCGCTGATTATTATTCACCGGCTCAAGTTGACTGAATGCGGCTGAGGAGCTGCGGTTTCGCGTAAGCATAACAATCGCATGCGAAAGAGAAATTAAAAAACAATAACAAATAAAATAATCATTATCATAATAATACGAATATAACATAACAAAATATAAAATGAGANACAATTTAATTATGTTTAGCTGGCGCACTGACATTCAACCTTGGCTTGACTTGACTTGACTTGTTATTGCTGTTGTTGCGTCTACTGTGTTTTTTGCTTCAATTGGCATTGCTGATTGTTGGCCAACTAACTGATTAACAGCGCTGACTAACCATCCATCCAAATCCAAAATTGTAAAAATTGAAAAATTAAAAAGTATGCAAGCATGCAAGTGGGCGTGGCGACAAACGATTAGACGCACCATTAGCATAGTTAAGAAAATATTCAAGGCAGCAACAGCGGAAAAAGGAAAGACGTGAAGTATTTTTTGTGGGGAATTTTAATGCAAATTTTTACAACTTTCGATAACTCTTCAAAACAAAAAGATTCCAGTTCAAGCGTCATATTGACAGCTATTAGTTACAGCCTAATGGTGAGGAATTAATTGATATAAATTTTTTGTTTTAATTCCATGAGTTTGTATTTGGAGTTAGAATTTTGGCGCTTCTTTTTTAATGCCGGAACAAAAACATTTTTTTGACAAGCTTTTTACATGACAAAAGTAACACTCGACTATTGCGCTGTGGTGTCAATGAAAAAAAAAACACTGTAACAACATACAAGGGATTCACACCAAACTTAAGCTTCAAGTATCAAGTATTAATTGATACCTCGTTACTTTTTACGCAGTAGTTTTTCCGCATGTATTTTGTTTGTGTAAAATTATTTTATTT
>NW_016226813.1:0-152 GCF_001687245.7 Rhagoletis zephyria
AGTTCCGTCCGGGTAGCGGTACTCGATATATGCGGCGCTTGCATACGCGCTTTGTGAAGCATCACCGAAGACGTGAAGACGGTACGCTATTGGCTTTTCGCTTTTTGCTGCATATCGACGCGGTATCGTGAACTCATCGAAAGCGGCGGTTT
>NW_016226813.1:331-617 GCF_001687245.7 Rhagoletis zephyria
CAGCTGCTGCCCAGCTGACACCGAGGACCTTGAAGACGTTGGATGGGCCTGCCTCCTGACACGGAAGTTTGTTACCGTTCGCCATCAGGTACTTTGCAATCGTCTCGGAGTTTGTCTTCCATTTGGCGAGGCTCATATTTGCCGAGTTCAGAATTGCCTGGAAGCGTTCGATGAAACGTAGGGCCTCTTCCTCCGTTTCGAAGCTTTTGATGAAGTCATCCGCGTAAAGGCACGTCGCGAGCTCCTGTTCCGCCGATGGGTCGATTCGCCTGAAGTGTTCGCGGAT
>NW_016226813.1:789-1063 GCF_001687245.7 Rhagoletis zephyria
TTGGGCCCTGGTAGTAGATGGTCGTTGAGGGACGTTGCTCCTTTTGATTTCGCGGAGCAATCGAATACTACTCTCCACTTCAGCCCTGCATCAGTTGGGGTGATTACAGCATGGTGTGGCATGTAATACGTTTCGTCGATATCGTTGCTGCTCGTCGGAACGAAGTCGGCAACTTTGCACGCGTGTCCCTCCTGAACGAATTTCATGATCTCCTGGTCGTATCGCTGGTACATCGCCGAATCCTTCCGCAGCTGGTGTATCTTTTTCTCGAGTC
>NW_016226813.1:1099-1336 GCF_001687245.7 Rhagoletis zephyria
TAACGATGGACGCCTTTTTCGGTAAGCTGACGGTGTACTGACTACCGTCGTAGTGGAGTCCGTCGTTAAACTGTTGCACCGCTGATTCCTCATCGGCCGATCGCGTCGAGGCCGCCGCTTGAGGCCTAGGGTCCCCCACGGCCTCCAGCTCCCACAGTTTTTGAATGTCCTCGGCTGGTCGGGATAGCGCTGCGACGCAGCACGCGTCCCGGATTTCTGCGACGGCCGCCACAACGT
>NW_016226814.1:0-1336 GCF_001687245.7 Rhagoletis zephyria
GTCCCAAAATTCTGTAAATAGTCCCGAAAGTGCCAAAAATACCTAAATTTCTACCGAAAGTCCCAAAAATCTGGAAATAGACTCGAAAGGCCCGAAATTACTCAAGATAATTTCGAAATAGACCCGAAAGTTCCAAAAATCCTAAATTAGTCCCAAAATTCTGGAAATAGTCCCGAAAGTCCCAAAAATACCTAAATTACTCCCGATANAATTCCGAAATTCCTCCCGACAATCCCGAAATAGACCCGAATGTTCCAAAAATCCGAAATAAGTCCCAAAATTCTGTAAATAGTCCCGAAAGTGCCAAAAATACCTAAATTTCTACCGAAAGTCCCAAAAATCTGGAAATAGACTCGAAAGGCCCGAAATTACTCAAGATAATTTCGAAATAGACCCGAAAGTTCCAAAAATCCTAAATTAGTCCCAAAATTCTGGAAATAGTCCCGAAAGTCCCAAAAATACCTAAATTACTCCCGATAATCCCAAAAGTTCAAAAGATCCGAAGTAAGTCCCAAAATTCTGTAAATAGTCCCGAAAGTCCCAAAAATACCTAAATTACTCCCGATAATCCCAAAAGTTCAAAAGATCCGAAGTAAGTCCCAAAATTCTGTAAATAGTCCCGAAAGTCCCAAAAATACCTAAATTACTCCCGATAATCCCAAAAGTTCAAAAGATCCGAAGTAAGTCCCAAAATTCTGTAAATAGTCCCGAAAGTCCCAAAAATACCTAAATTACTCCCGATAATCCCAAAAGTTCAAAAGATCCGAAGTAAGTCCCAAAATTCTGTAAATAGTCCCGAAAGTCCCAAAAATACCTAAATTATTCCCGATAGTCCCAAAAATACCGAACAACTCCTGAAAATCCCAAAAGTCCCGAAATCAGTTCCGAGAATCCCGAAATGGGCCCGAAAGTGCCAATAATTCCAAAATACACCCAAAAGTCCAAAAATTACCGAAATTACTCCCGATAATCTCGAAATAGACCCGAAAGTTCCAAAAATCTGGCAATAGTCTCGAAAGTCCCAAAAATACCCAAATTACTCCCTTTAATCCCGAAATAGTTCCGAGAGTCCCAAAAATCCCTAAATAGCCCCGAAAGTCCCAAAAATCCGAAAATAGGTCCCAAAAATCCCGAATAAGTTCTCAAAATACCAAAATTCCTAAATTAGTCCCAAGAATGGAGAAATAGTCCCGAAAGTCCCAAAAATCCGAAATTAGTTCCAAAAATTTCGAAATACTCCTGAAAACCCTGAAATGGTTCCAAAAGTCTCAAAAATCCAAAAAAGATAAAAAAATCGATATACTCCCGAAAGCCCCAAAAATCCCAAAATTAGTCC
>NW_016226815.1:0-1336 GCF_001687245.7 Rhagoletis zephyria
AGTTCTGCATATGAGATGTGCGGAACGACCAGTGCCTTAACGATTTTTAGTTTAGTCTGTTGAGGTAACTGGTAGGCATTATGATATAATTTTATATATATATATAGCTTTTTATGATATAGCTTTCTAAGAATGTTGTAAATTTTGTTAACTAACGCACGTTAACCTTGAGTTTATTCTGAAGCCTAAGTTTGTTACATTATCTTCATGTTTAATATCTGTTCCATCAAGCATTAGCGGAGAAGTACCGGTGAGTTCAAAATGTTTAGCCGACAGTGATTTTTGTCCACTTGGAAATTCGAGAGAGATCTTCATTAAGTCTGGCAATCAGATCTTCAACAAGACCAATCGGCCTTGACAAATATATTTATGTATTTATTTATTTATTTCTTTATTTGGCTATGAAATTTACAATTCTTACAGACTATAAAATGAAAAACAGGCAATAATAAAATTATAAAGGCTACATTTAGGAAAACTAAACAGCAATATTATTACATAAGTGTAACCTGGGGTGATAGACCCTCCCAACCCACCTACCCCCCCTGGGGCCCCTCAGATCTACGGCATCGAAGTTACTTGAATGCATTATCAAAGAAAAATTGTTTTTCAACCTTAAGAATTTAATTTACATGAATCAGCATGGCTTTGTGACAGGAAGATTTATAAAATTATAAATATTATTGCAAGGCGTATTTAACAAGGTGGTGTTGGCCGTATATAAGTAAAAAATTACACTAACAAATTATACGCTGATGGCCATACTGTCATTGGTATGAGTTACAACAAACACATCATTTTGACGTAATGGCCTCCACGGCGAAAACCTCAGCTGTCGCCCCAACACCACCTTGTTTAATACACCTTGTATTATTGCCTGTTTTTCAATTTATAGTCTGTAAGAATTGTAAATTTCATAGACAAATAAAGAAATAAATATATAAATATATTTGTCAAAGAGGATTGGTCTTGTTGAAGATCTGATTGCCAGACTTAATGAAGATCTCTCTCNTAAATATTATTGCCTGTTTTTCAATTTATAGTCTGTAAGAATTGTAAATTTCATAGACAAATAAAGAAATAAATATATAAATATATTTGTCAAAGCCGATTGGTCTTGTTGAAGATCTGATTGCCAGACTTAATGAAGATCTCTCTCGAATTTCCAAGTGGACAAAAATCACTGTCGGCTAAACATTTTGACCTCACCGGTTCTTCTCCGCTAATGCTTGATGGAACAGATATTAAACATGAAGATAATGTAACAAACTTAGGATTAACAAAACAAGTTAACAAAATTTACAACATTCTTAGAAAGCTATATCATAATGCCTAC
>NW_016226817.1:0-1335 GCF_001687245.7 Rhagoletis zephyria
GTTTTCAGTAAATTCCGCGGAGCCTTTCCAATCAGCTTTTGAAAAGTTGATACATGTTCGGTGCTCCGCGAAAGCAAAGTCGGTTGGTTTATCGATCGAGATGACTATGGGCAGGTGGTCTGATGCCAAAGTCAGCATAGGTCGCCATGATATGCTGTTTATCAGACCAGCGCTGACTATTGTTAAGTCTGGCGAGCTGCAGCAGCTGCCCATAATCCTGGTGGGTGCCTGGTCGTTCATTGTGCAGAATGTCGAATCGTCTATCTGCTCAGCCAAGTCAGTTCCCCTACGATCGTTTGACAGGCTTGAGTGCCAAAGATCGTGGTGCGCATTAAAGTCGTCTACTACCAGACGGTTTTCACCTCTAAGGAGCGCACCTATGTCAGGGTGATATCCTACCGGGCAACAGGTGACAGGGGGTATATAAACGTTAACTATTTCGAGCTCAACATCGCCTGACCGGATAGCAATGCCGACATTCTAGGGTGGTATCCCTGCGGTCGATGTCTGCTTCGATAAGACGATACTGCACGGTGTGGTGCGTAATGAACGCTAAGCCTCCACCATTATCCCGCTCGCGATCTCGACGGTGCACGTTGTACCCGGCACAATTCAACAGTGTTGAATTGCTGTTCAACTTCGTCTCTTGGACCGCAGCTATCAATATGCCATGCCTTCCCATGAAGACGGTTATCTCCTCGATCTTGCTCTGAAGCCCGTTACAGTTAAATTGAAGGAGCTTCATGTGGTTCGGGAAACGTTTGCTGATGCGGGGTGTGAGGGATGTGCGTGGTCGTGCCGCAGTTGGCTGTGTGCGCTGCTGAGGTGGTTGCCGCCCTGGGGTGGTGGCGGGAGGCATCGCAGTTGATGTCTGCGACCGAGCAGCGCAACACGGGCTCTCGAAGTTCCTCGTCCAATCTCGCGTGGTGCGCAGACCTGAGCATGCCCTATAGTGGCACCAGCCAAGGCAAGTGTTGCACTTGACTGATGTCACATTACGGAATATCCTGGTCTGACATACCGTGCAGATTGTAGGAGGAACCAAAAGTTGTTGGCGGGGGCGTGTGGGTGGTGGTGTGGTTGTGTGTGTTCTGTGGTCTGTAGCCGTTGTGGTGTGGTCTATTGTGTTATGTTGTTGTGCTGTGGTGTTTGTGTGGGACTGCTCAGGTGGACTGGGGTTAGCCGTGGAGGCTGCTCTGTTAGAGCAACAGGAGGCCACAAAAGACGTGATCCACTGCCGATGTGTTCGTACTCTTGAGCAGACTCTGAGGTGACTCCACCCTACACAAGCATTGCACTTGACAGAGGTGGAGTTGTGGTGTAGTCGGCTCTGGC
>NW_016226818.1:0-1335 GCF_001687245.7 Rhagoletis zephyria
GTAAACAAAAATCACATAATTTTAACTTTGTTGACTGTACGGCTAGCTGGCGGGCTGCTTGATCGAAACTGTATTCGTGCAAGAGTTTTTAAGTAAATAAAGTGAAAGCCAAGCGAATATTTTGGTGTAGTCGATCGATAACGGTCTGTAGTGTGTCAAAGGGAAGATGCTAAATGAAGCAAGTTTTGATCATTTCGTTTTAGCTTCAGCATTCTTCTGAAACTTCGTAAGGTTAAACAATAGCAATACTAATACGAGCGCATCTGTCGATTTGGAGAAATTCCCTGAGCTAAGTTCCTTCAATTTAAAGAGCAACAAAGAATGCGTGGATGCACTATAGTTCCGCGTTTGGTCGAATGCTTGATGCCCAGAGAGTTCTGCTCTCAAGATGTCGTCATGATAATATCGTATATTGCACCGATCGGGTGAGGTCAACGTGCCGAAGTCATTATAGTCTCGGCTTGCCTGCTAAATGATTCCATTTTCTTCTCTTTGAGAAAGAGATTATGCAAAAGTTCAGTTCGCCGAGTCAAATGGCTGTGAGAAAAAACTATGTGCGATTGCACAAAGTGGAACCCTCCTAGGAAAAGCTATTGGACTAAATTCTGTCCGCTGTAATGATAATACAGAATGAGAAATCAAACCCAGACCTGCCACCAACAGAACGCAAGCAGTGATTGATCTAAGTTAGGTAAGAATTCAGGACCGTTCCCGTCGGTGGAGGTATACTTAGAAATTGTGTTAAGGCACGCTCTTTAGACAAAAATCGTACCCTTACGGCGAAGTAAATTTGAATCCGTTATGTCAATCCGTTTTATTTTAATCGGCAGTTGAATTGCAGATTGTGAAAGNTTTTTAATAATTTCGTAATTAAAGAAATTTTTTTTTGAAAATTTTTTTGATACAAAAAAATTCAGTGGGTTTCGTAGTTAAAAGCACAGTATTTTGATATAAGTTTTATAATTGTGTCACCATTCCAAATGGAGAAAATTGCTTTCGAACACAGACCGTCTACAGACCGGCTTGCCGACATATAAAAACCCAGTTTGCATTTTTTACCGTTTAGGTCAACATTGTGTAAGAGGAAGCTGAAAATATGTCAAAGTATATCGGCGAGCCCGTCCTGAAGGAGAAGGTGGAGGATAGAAACACGAATTGATAACCTCCTCATTTTTTTGAGGTTTAATAGAGCTAATGAACTACTTGCGGCGAGAGACCGCCGCGCTTGCCAATGTGGGGCCACAATTTAAACCTACTATTGCCTTCCCGACTCTTTCCACTACTTAGGGTTTCCAGGAAAGGTTGTTGACAAGGTACTTCACCCTGAGGGTACAT
>NW_016226820.1:0-1335 GCF_001687245.7 Rhagoletis zephyria
GGGGCATATCGATGGGATAGGTGCCGTTGTAGACGATTTGTTTGTACGGTGAAGTGTGGAGGCGATGAGATGCGGCTCTGCCACTACTTAAGCTATTGCCTTTAGAAGCATGCCTGCTGCACGACGGCATTGAAAGAGGTTTGCTGGAAGTGTCGGTGTTTGTTGATTGATAGCTGGCGAGCGCTTTGTTGGATTGTGACGCAACACAGCCTTTGTTGGAAGCGTCTTGAGTGTCTCCACTTTCAGTTATCACCGCAGCTGCGACCGCCTTGGCGTGCGCTACTGCGACTTCGGCCCTACTACTACCACTGCTACAGCTCCCGCTACTACTACTATTTCTACTACAACTAGCTTTAGTACTAAAATTGGCAACACTGCCACCGGTAGCTGGTGGTGGTGGTGGTGGCAATTTCTTACTGGGCCCCTCTACCCTTTCCGCCACCACTTCCACCTCCTGCGGCAGATTGAAATTGACACGCTTTACTATACCGCTCCCGTTCGAATGCGAATTCGAATTTGTGCTTAAATTTCTATTTGACTTTTCATTAAATGCATTTATTTTTTGTGCAAGCGTTTGTTGTTGCTCTAGCAGTTTATTTGGCATTGNTAGCAAAACATTACTTTGTTTACTTACATCTGGCGGCGAACTTAGAAAAGATGTAGCCAGTTTCGCTGAGTGTTGTTGCTTTTGTTGCTCCTTGTTGTTCTTGTAATTGGTGTTAAGCTTCTTTGCAACACGCGTCTGCGGACCATCATAACTGTTATATAATTTGGCTGCTGCAGCGGTTATTTTCAACGGTTGTTGTTGCTGCAACTTACTGCCACTCTCCAAAGTGGTTGTGTATGTCTTTGCTGTTGATCTTGCCTTGGCAGGCGCTTGATTCAATGTTAATATATCATTTGATTTTAAATTTTGTTCAACACTTTTAGTGGAGTCTTCTGGAGATGGCGTTTCTGCTGGGTCTGTTGCTGCTAACACTAGTTCGTTATCATCATTTGTAGAGTACTGCAGTGGCGATATTTCCATCAAATCCAGTAAAATTTATGGCAAGCATGTGTACAAATTGGTAGGATTGTGGTAAATTCATGAGAAAGGTAAATAAATTTTTAAGCAATACCCAGCTGGCCAAATAAAAGTATAAAGTATAATACGAAGATGATTACTAACTCTCCAAAGTTGTTGTCTGTCGCTTTTTGAAAGCGATACAAGTTTAGAAATTCTATAAAAAAAAAGCTATTGAAAATTGTGCTACATAATTTAGATATACATACATATGTATGTTGGTTTAATATCCCAGTGGGAATTAGGAGCACGTAATAATACCTTATTAGCAA
>NW_016226821.1:0-1335 GCF_001687245.7 Rhagoletis zephyria
GGGCTCGGAATCTCATGCAAATGCATGTTTTTATTGGGCATTTTCAAATAGAAATGGTTAAGTTATCTTTACGGACGGCATTCAATAGTTAGTGCATATTTTTGCATAATTTTACATATTTTGCAAAAACATACCTGCTTTTGCATATTTAAGCATATTTTACAATAAAGGCATCTAGTTTTCGCATATTTTTGTTTTTGATTTACAATCGTTAAAATTTAGTGCGAAAACTCTTGACCAAAAATTCTACTTGATAAAAAAAATCCCCTTCTTTTCTTTGGCTTATATCTCTGATCCACACGGAATTACCCTAATGTGGGTTTTGGGACAAATGAACATTTACGGAAACAAGGCAGCGGACAAACTAGCAGGTGCGGCTCCGCACTGAATGTATCCCAAGCGGTGGATATGGGCGCCTCGCTCATAGAGATGAAAGCAACAGTTACCGAAATTTATCACTCGAAGACCGAGCTGAGGTGAAACCGTAGAGGATCGTAAAGGACTACCCTGCAGTTGTGGGTGTCCTACGGCCCACTTAAAACCAAAGCTCTCTTAGGAATGATCAAGGAAGCTACGGCGCAGCGCGAAGCGAAACGAAATATAGCCCGCGGGCGTTATTTCCATTTCGAAGGGGAAATAGTGCCCACCGATAAAAGGCAATAAAGAGCAATAATGGCCGCGGGCTTTATTTCCTAAAGAAAAGGAAATAACGCCCGTTTGATTTATTTCATAAAAAAGAAGATAAAGCCCGTGAGTAGTATTTGCTCTGGCCTTATTTTAATGAAACATCCCAATTATATATGCTGGCAATTATATTTGCATGAAGTGGAATTTATTTTAAATGAATTACTCTAGTTTTACATACAGTGTAGTTCTGCGTTGAATTCCTTCCTGCAGTATACGCATAAAATCGAACGGTAATTTTGCAAATAACTGNTTCAATGCGATGCGCATATTTGTTCTCAGCTTCTTAGGTTTTTCAGTGGTGGCGCGCAAAGGCAGACGAACGCAGTTGAGCCCCAACAGGCCCGCTTTTTTAGGAAATGAAGCCCGCGAGCGTTATTGCCATATCGAAAGGGAAATATAACCCACCGGCAAAAGGCAATAAAGCCCGCGGGCTTAATTTCTTTTTCGAAAAGGCAAAACCCCCGCGGGCTTTGTTTCTTTTTCTTAGGAAATTAAGCACATAGGCGTTATTTCCGTGGGCGTTATTGCACTCCACCAAAATATACCTACAAACTTACTGCAGTATGCACAAGGCAATGGCCCGTTGGGGTACATGCCGAAAGAATTGGATTGCCCTTCAAAAGATTGTCTCAAAAGAGACAGTAGAAC
>NW_016226822.1:0-1335 GCF_001687245.7 Rhagoletis zephyria
TACTTACTGGGTAATTCTGGCTAAGATTAGTGGAAAGTCTTTTGTAAGAAAATTAAGACGGAAAATTTTCTATATATACATACATATAGTACACATACATTTTTAGTTTCATTAGATTTTTAGGAACTTATTTTGTTTTTAAACGACTTCACAAAAAGGCCTTATAACAATTGTGTTCAACACTTTTATTGTGCTTGAGTAAAAAACAATAATTTACATTTTGGCAGAAGTTATATCTGCTTTTTCGGAGATCACCACATCTCCTCATCAGACTTCTTCACTGGGATTCGATCCAACTACCCCAGCGGCCAAAGCCAGTAGTCTACCCACTGAGCTAAGTTCGCCATGTAAACTGTTGTTGCTTTTCCACTTTTTTCATGTGTTAAGCCAGCTACAATCTTCATCTACCGAAATGTGAATTGTTGTTTTTTTCCCAAAAACTTTCAATGAAAACGGCCTCAAGTTCAATAAAATTGTTGAATATTGATTTAATTATTAAATAATTTTATTCTAGTATATGTATGTATATTTTTTTCTCTTTTAATTTTTATTTATCAATTTAATTTTTAGACTATTATTTTAAAAAGAATATATCGACTACTGAATGGAAGATCGACCGATCTTGGTAGCCAGTTCGAAAACGCCCTATCTCAAAAAAAATTCAAGAACGCCCTATTTCAAAATTTTATTGCAAAACACCTTATCTCAGAATTTGGTTCAAAAACGCCTTATCTCACTTAAAAATGTATAGAAAATGTGGGCATTTTTGAATCGGCTGCTAAGAATCGAATTCTAAAATAGGGCGTTCTTCAACCAAATTTTGAAATAGGGTGCTCTTGGAAAGGTTTTTGAGATAGGGCGCTTTCGAACTGGCTGCCGAGATAACTCGATCTTCCACTCAGTAGTCGATATATTTATACCCGATCGCACTTGTGCACAAGGGTATATTAATTTTGTTCACGTAACGGTTGTTTGTAACAGCCAAAACGAATCGAGATAGATATAGACAAATGTATACATAAATGCTCAGAATGAATAGAGAAGTCGATTAAGCCATGACTGTCTGTCCGTCCGTCTGTCCTTCTGTCCGTCCGTCCGTGTACACGATAGCTCGAGCAAAAATTGAGATATCTCNATTTCCAGAAATACGAAAACTGCGATATTTTAGTAACTACTGAAGATAATTCACTCAAAATTGATATTTACAATCATTTTCAGACGAAAAATAAGAATATTACCGAGTTTGGTACAGATTTGTAGAACGGTTACCGATATACATACATATGTATATGCGATCATAAGTGGGCGGTGCCACGCCCATTTTCCAAAATTTTA
>NW_016226823.1:0-1335 GCF_001687245.7 Rhagoletis zephyria
AGTACGTATGTAAAGGGAGAGTAAGTACCATGAAAATAATGTGAATATTCTCATATACCTAGGTACACATTGAATTTTGATCACGTTACTCTCTTCTTTCTTTACATCTGTCAACGTTTTATTTGGTCAACATCGGTTTAGACGTTGCCACTGTCGATTTTTTTGTTGCTCTTTAATATTTTTTTTATAAGAGATTGTAATATCAAATTCTAATTGGAATTTTTATAGAATTTTGCTGGCTAATTTCCTCTTGAAATGTATTAGTATTAGTGTTAAGAGGCTAAATCATTATTACCCATATATGAATTTGTACGGTTTCGTAATTAAGTTTTACAAATTAATAAATACTAGAATGCCAGTTACTGTCGAAATCGACAGTTTTTCTAGTTTTTAGGAGCCTTGGAGAGGTTTTCTCACTTAACACGTAGCAAAACTTATACGGTACAAATTATNATGAATTTGTACGGTTTCGTAATTAAGTTTTACAAATTAATAAATACTAGAATGCCAGTTACTGTCGAAATCGACAGTTTTTCTAGTTTTTAGGAGCCTTGGAGAGGTTTTCTCACTTAACACGTAGCAAAACTTATACGGTACAAATTATCTTACCGGAACATCTTCTGCTTTGGAACTAAAACATATCTATTTTTTTTTTTTTATCTTAGAAGGTCTTTGGAGCACTTCGGCAGGACTTGGGAATTGACCCGAGTTCTATGGATTTTAAAAACACTGAAGTTCGATGAATTTAAAAAACACTAAAATCCGATAACTCAACAAAATTCGTTAACTCGACCAATTTCGATAACTGTGAAATTCTACGGCTCGATAAATTTCGATAGGTCAAAAATGAAAATTCTTTGGATACCTTTATAAATTTTTACTTTTGACATCACCACATTTTCGAAAACTATGTAAACATTTTGATAACTCGTTACACTCTGTTAAGACGATTATATAACCTTGAAATTTCGATAAATCAATATATTTTGAAAATTCCATAAATGCTTCGTTGAACCAACCAATTTCAGTAGATCAATAATTATCGATAACTCTGTAAGTTGAAAGAACTCCATGCATTACGACACCTCGATAAATTTCGTTAAGTCTATAAATAATGACAATTCAATAAATATCGATAACTTGATACATTTCATTAACTTGACAAATTTCGTTAATCCCACACGTTTTTATAGCTCGATAACTATCCGTAAATTTGGAGAACTAAGTTTCAGTGTCTATAAATTTCGGCAACTCAGTAAAAATTGATCAGTTGGAATAATTCTACTTAACTTAATAAGCATGGGTAAATTTCGATAATTATAAACTTTGATGATT
>NW_016226824.1:0-1335 GCF_001687245.7 Rhagoletis zephyria
TTAATGTTCGGCTCCGCCCGAACTTAGACTTTCTTACTTGTTCATATTTATTTGCTTATTCATTCATGGATTTTTTTAATGCATTTATTTAACGTGTAACAGTGAAAATTAACTCTTCGAATGGCCTAGTGCAGGTCGTTGTTCTAGACGAATAGTTCACGAAATTATATCTCAAATCTAACTAACACCCTGAAATTCTCAACTTATTTATAAATAAACTATTTTTACATGATTTGCGTGCTTGACAATTTTTATCACAGAAATTTGTCAAGCAATATTAGGTTTTATCAGGGATTCAGAAGAAAAAAATTTCAAATTTTTGCCATAACAAAAAACTTTTCCAACCACATTGAATATACATCTAAGAAATTTTTTTGAAACTTCGTTGATTATTGCAAAATAATCTTTTAATCCTGGTTGGTACCACATTTTAAAACTAATTGAAACCTGCTAAACTTTTGACTTTTTTCATATATGTATGTAGAGGAGGCGAATTGAATTTTTCTTAATTGTTATCCTATGTAAATTTATCTGTCGAATTTTTTATTTTCCACATGAGTCTTTAGCCTTTCATAATTATTTTCCTGCTACTAAAAGCATTTTTCCAAACTACGGTACGCGCACCACTAATGGTACATACATACGTGACGCCCACGAAGGTGGTGCACGCTGGAGAAAAAACTGAATTAACTGAGCTACGCAACTCTCAACATATTTGGTGGATTTAACTGATCTTTATGTCATAAACATGACCGGGTTTTGTATTGACGTGTTGTGGTTGGTTACAGAGGCTTGTCAGCCTGAAACCACAAACTCAGCATACTTTCAGCAACCTGGGCTTTTTGATGAATTTCAGTATATATACAGAGATGCAGCTCCACTCTCCTGATACTCTTGGTCAAGTGTATTTAGTCTCACTATCGCTAGTGCCGGCCACTCGTAGATAAAATGTTGAACTCTACTTTGAGCTCGAGTCTTTATAACCTGTTGAAAGATATGTCGATCATTTCGGTATGCACCCCCAAAGGTCAACAATGTCCTGCTAAGGCGGCTGTGTGTTTGGAAGTATTTTCCTTGCTTATTCCTGGACGATCGTGTACATTTGCAACTGCTTAGCTTTCAAATTGTAAATTTTGGTAAGTCTGCTTTAGGCGAGGAGCCCCAGCCATTTGGAAGACATTTAATGCAGAGGAACCCCCGATTTCATTGCTTTATATGCACTGAGACCCATTTTAGAGCGCCTGAATTGAGTTATTTCTATTTCCATCTTTGGTAAAATACAGCCATGCCTTTTAGTCATCGTGGCTCGCTATAGTCTCTTGGTACGCTATAGTC
>NW_016226825.1:0-1335 GCF_001687245.7 Rhagoletis zephyria
TACATAAATAACTTTTGAAAAAAATCTTCTTCCAGACTGCGATTTCAGGCAAACGTGGAGTAGGGGGTATATAAGTTTTTTTTCAACGAAAGCACCACCCCACTTTTTGGTGAAAAGACTGACCACTCAGGTGAAAACGATGACAGATGTAGGCTTATGTATTTTTATCTGAAAAGGAAAATTTATATTAATTAGAATTCTTATTAACCAAACTTTTACATCTTCTTACCTGTTTGCTTGCGTAATACCTCGTGCATTAATGAACCTTCCAATGGTGTGAATGAATTCTTTTCATTGACATATGTGTATACCAAGGTTCGGACTCCTAAAAGTGTTCAGGAGAAATCACTAAAAAAAAAAATCGGAGTAAAACCAACTTTTGTAGTAGTGGATTTTCATGCTTTATCCTCTTTTGAGCATTCATGATAACATAAAATTGGATTTTTTTCGCAAGAGGATTTAGTAACAATATTTTACTTAAACCGAAAACAGCTCATTGAAATTTTGTTTCAGTTTGTACATGAAGTCAGAACAACTAAACATGTTGTATTGACTAACTTCATTAAAATCCTCCTCATCCGAACTTAGTTTTAACCGACGTCCAAAAAAAGGAGAAGTTATCAGTTCGTCGGAAGATTTTTATATTTTTATTTAAAAAAAAAAAAGGGAATAAAGTGAGTAGATTCACATACCTTTTTTCAACTGTTACTATTCCCATTTCACAACGGAGTGGAGTCTGAGTACTGGTTTAAATGTTCACATATACATACGTTCCACATTGGAAAAAACAGCTGTTGGTTATACCATCGCACCATTTGGTAATTCATTGTTCATTCAGCTTGCTAGCATAAAATAATACTCACCCACAAAACAAAATGCATTGTCATGTTGAGACATCAATGCATAAGATATTTTACATATTTTAAGGAAAACCTCAGAGGCAAATGTGATATTTTATTGTAACATTGCACATGCCAGCTTCAATTCATAAATTGTACTGCATCCGTGCTACCCTGCATGTGGGGCCGGATATCACATGCAGTGACACTAAAACTGTCTCTTTTCTTGTCAGCAGGGAAGTTGCAGGGTGTCGAGAAGAACCAAACTACAATCGTCGAATAATATTTACACAGTTTCAACCAATCAGTTTAATTACTATTTGATTAATATCAGCAAACTGAGGAGATTATTCATATTTATGAAAATTTTCTGTTTTGGATTATAAATAAAACTTACTTCTGCCCGTGCATGCCTGCACCTTGGAATGTATGGCATTTGGGCGATCCACTTTTCATTTTTTGTGGGTCTCAAGTGGGCATTATACATAATCTACAC
>NW_016226826.1:0-1335 GCF_001687245.7 Rhagoletis zephyria
TTTGTTTTAAAGTAATGAATTTTTATATTGATCACACCATATGTTTTTAAAAGTCGATTCGTTATTTTTTGTTAAATTAATGGGCTGTTATTTGGTTNTTCGTGAGCACAGCTGTACATACATACGTAATACCTTTGATTTGTTTTAAAGTAATGAATTTTTATATTGATAACACCATATGTTTTTAAAAGTCGATTCGTTATTTTTTGTTAAATTAATGGGCTGTTATTTGGTTGTTATATTAATGGGCTGTTATTTGGTTGTTATATTGTTAGTAATCACAGCGCACGGCAGTGCGCGCGAGTGACGAGAGCAGCCACAGTAGCAAGCTGAAATGACTCGCTTATATAACTATAAACGAGATTTGGAAGTTTTTATCCAGACGTCCAATCGACATGTTTGAGATATCATTGGAAAGGTCTTGCAGAGTGTGTTCAGAAAATGTATTCAAGCTTCATAAACGGTTAACCGGATTCTTAAAAATTAGGCTAAAATGTTGCGAAACAAAAAAACGTTTTTTTGCTTTTGCCGGTTTAAGGGGGCATGTGGGTACACCCAACATATTTAGTGTTATTCTATTGGCCAATACCTTTCAAACGATACCTTACATATTAAGTTCCGGCCACTAGTTGGAGATATAGAGCTAAATGTGTTTTGGTTCGTGTCTCCACTACGAGATGCTTTGGTATGTATGTGGCGTCTGTACGTACCATCATTTAATTTCTTTCAAACTTTCAGGAATTAACGTACAAAACAAACTAAGAAGGTTTTGTTCCAAGATGTTTTGATTTGTATGCCTTTGTGAGCGTGCCTGAATTTCGAAAAAAGGCAATTTTTTAAACTACCACTGAGGCCGCACTACTAAGTCCATGTCATTGATGTGGATATCAGTAGAAGGGTCTTCTATGTTTCTGTTTATAAAATATAAATATGTCATAACGTTACCGCCTGAAAACTAAAAATCGGGCTGCTGAAATTATACATTTCGGGCATTTTCTCAAAACTGGTCAGTCGATTTTATTCTAGGTTTCCACAAATCTAGCCCAAAACATTAGCTTTCATCCGGTATACAGCTTGTATCTGGGAAAACTCTTGTTGTGGAGATATTGCGATCCAAAATGAAAAAATTTCGCTCCAAAAAGGGTCAAATGGTTAAAAGTTAACATATCCGTCTAATTTGGTTACTTTAAGATACAAAAATAACATACCCAGTTCCCCGAAAAAAAATTTCCCATTCCCCGAATGTCACTTAAACCGAAATTCCCTGCAAATAGGGGAATTTCCCGCGAGTAGACAAGTTGAAGGATGCAGCTGTGCTAATCACTTCGTACATGT
>NW_016226827.1:0-1335 GCF_001687245.7 Rhagoletis zephyria
AGCCATCATCGATCAGCTGTATGTTCCAGCCAAAACGAACAAAACTTTTATTCTTAATTTTTTTTGTACATATACTCAAACATATTTTTTTTGCATATATCATTGTAATCTGCACATTTGTTAAAACGTTGTTCCCGAATTATAACTCGTTTTTTTCTACCGGCAATTGATCGCGCCTGTTTAATCGACCTTTGAATTTACCTACGTATATTTATGTATATACATAAATAAATCAAAATCGCACATTGAAGTGTATGTTGCAAAACTTAAAATCGTTTTATTGTGCAAGGTGCAACGCGAGTGCCAATTCGGCATTAGCTTAGGGGCAATATTTTTGGTCGCTGAAAATCCTCCTCCTCTTCCGTCAACAGCAAGAGTGTATCCTACGAGGCGCTCCTTCATTCGACTGCAGCGTTCCGCCCAGAGCGCCAATTAGCTACCACCGCCACCTCAGCAACCAGCAGAAACCGCTCGACTTCGCCACCGGCGGTCCACAACGCGCGCCAGTTCGCCACCACCGCCGCATCCTCTATCAGCCAACAGCTTGAACTCGCCGAAGCCGTCCCGGCCAGAACACCCTCGTTCCTCTAAAGAGGCATAACTGGCCGGACTTGTTCACATTAAAAAAATACAGAATATGCTACTCAAAAACATTTTGATTCTTTTCATAGGGAAACAACGACTTTTTAATGAAATAAAGTTAATTTTTTTCAAAGAATTAAGGGGTGGTTGTTAAAGGGAATATGTATGCGATTATAAGACTATTTAATCATTTCAAAATGATATGGAAATTTTTGATGAACATGAATTTACATTTTTTTATTTAAATTTTCAATATTTGACGTGGGTTACAGCCAGTGTAGCCGCGAATCATTTTTAGTGGTAGCCAAATTCCTTTAAAAAAGGGGCTAAAAAAGTCGTTGTGGCTAAAAATGATAGCTAAAATTTTTTACTTACATATACACGCAAATATTTGCAGTAAGTAATGGTATAGAAAAAGAATGAACCCTGGAAAAAAGCTACTATTTTATCCAACCAAAAACCTTTTTGTATAAAAGGGGAAATATACGACACCAGCTTGCTGGCTCCATCAAGTGATTGTACCATCAGGCTCGAAGCATATACCTACGGTGACCATAAATCTGGATTCAAAATGAAGGACAATTTTTCAAAAATATGCCTACATATACTTACTTAGTATAAAAATATCAAAAGAGTATTTATGATTCTAAATTCTTAATACATTTTAAACTTAAAAAAAGGAATCACGTTTTCTTCATCGATATTAATCTTTTTTTACATGAATGTTTATAAAAGTATAGTAAAACATATTAT
>NW_016226828.1:0-1335 GCF_001687245.7 Rhagoletis zephyria
ATAATTAAGTGAAAGTTTCAAATGGCTAAAAGTTTTCGTTTTGGGATTTCATCCGAAGTTGTTGCGGTTTTCTTCTATATAAAAATAAATTATGTTCATTCGCTATATAAAATCAAATGCGACAAAAAAAATTCTAAGAAATCAACGACAATTATTAGCCATTTGATACTTTGTTATACTAGAATTAAACGAGCTGAAATTCCCCACAAAAAACGGTTCAATACCCGATTCCTCCACGCAAACTGAAATTCCCCACAAATTGTGGAATTCCCCACGAGTTGGCTTCCCTAGCATGAACGCTTTGAGTTTAAAGTATTTAAGATATGAAGATATGTAACGCTACTAATTTTTTTACAAACAAAACATTTTTTCTGAAATAGTAGCTTTCTACCAAATAACTACGGGTACTATCATGAGCTAACATCTTAGATTTAATACATACACCCACTGGAAAGTTTCCATATAGGCATTTTTTTACAAATTTCATTTGATATCAGTGATCAGTAGCTGTTGCATACAAGTGCTAATTTGGGCTCGGTAGGCAACTTAAAAGCAGAGCCGCCTTCACTCGACGAACAAACATCGCGCTATACAAATCTCTATCATGCCCGTCATTTTATACGAACGCAACGGAACAACAGAATCCAGAAGGGCCTGTCTACATTCGATGTCAAAAAATAGAGGGTCAATTAGTCATCTTTTTCGGGACAAACGGTTATTGTGCCATATTAGAAGAACTAACCTATTAGGTTCGAGGCTGTATTCCACCGATAATGAATGTAACCCAAAAAGCACAAAATCTCTTATACTAGATAGAATCAAAAACGTTCCATTTTGTAAATCTTTTGAAACTACAGTACAGTGATTACAACAGCGGTAGTACGCCATCATCATGTCTGCTCTACGAAGCACACAGATTCCATAAATTACTGCACCAGCAGTTAATGAAGCTAAAATAAAGCAAGAAGTAATAAAAAGACAAGGAAATGCTTCTTATGTTCGCTTAAAAAGGGGTCGTAGCATGTAAAATTGCTTTTAAAAATCGGCAAATATTGACCGGTATATTGTGCGTATGAATTATGTATGTATATAGTTCACGAATTTATTAAGAAAAATTTAATATGCATACTTGCATAAATATAGTCGCAGAATACATATATCGACCCAGATCCTTTTAAGTATGTTTGTGAACTGTGCATGAGTTGGACAGTGGATAATATTGATAGCCCAGAAAGCAACAAATAAATCATTCAACTATACATATGAAATGACTTGCGTACATTAGGCCGTAACACCTTAAAAGGAAAAAATTTCACCATACACCTCTGAGCATAA
>NW_016226829.1:0-1335 GCF_001687245.7 Rhagoletis zephyria
TTAATACACTTAATAAAGAAAATTGAGTTTCTATTGTCATATGTAAATCTTGAAAATGAGGAACGGCTTGAGTAATGCAAATTAAAGGTTGTATTTGGTGTATATAAAAAACTTATAATAAATAAAGTTAAAATTTATAAATTTACGCTGCATGTAATAATTTAATTTTATTTTTTCACTGTATAAGTTTCAAGAAATATGAGGCCTTATGAGTTTTTTAAAAATTACTTTCCAACTCTGCTGAAACTGCTCTTAACTATACACTACATACTACATTGGCGTACGCTGGTACGGGCGGGGGAGGGCGCAAGCACCACCAAAATTCCAAGTTTCATTGTAAGTTTCTTCTATACATTTCGTAATGAATTTTCAAATAAAAAAAAATTAATCCAGTATAAGAAAGTTTAATAAAAAATTAGTTCCTTTAACAAAAAACGTGTAAATTTAAGTGTCAAGCTATTTAAATAAATTGTTTGAACTGTTTCTTTAACTTAAAATATAAGTTATGGTTCCTTAAATTAAAAGGAACCAAAATTTTTTTATTGGACAGCGTGTCCGCTTTATTTGAAGTCAAATATCAACTCAAAAACTTAGATATAAAATTTTCACTATTTATACTAGAATTATGCCTGCGCTGCAACTGCGGTTGACCTAATTTCTATGTGTGCGTTTCTTGTGAAAGCATTTCACCATATTCGAAAATAATTGATTGTATTGGTGAGTAACTGTCGAATTGGGAAATAGTTTGTTTACTTAAGTTGCATTTTCCCATATGACCCATTTCTGTCATTATTAGCTCAGCGTTTTAATATTGCGCAAGCATTGTGTGGATGTTTGTGCTATGTCACCATTTAGCGTAGCTGAGTGCCGCTTTGAAGTGGATATGACTTAGGCGGCTGAATTATGATGAGTAGTCATATTTCAGGCGACTTACGAAATTAATTGCTTTTTAGTTGTTTCTTACAGAAAAATGTTTTGACTTTGCATAAATACATTGCATTGTAATTTATGGCGTGCGATCGGAGTAGGGTAGGTTAAAGAAATGCAATGCTTGGAATTTATTTGAGTTGGCCGAATTATGAGTGATCATATTTCGGGTAGAATTCTTTAGAATGATTTTGTAAGCAATTATTAAGAAGAATTTATGGGCAATTACTATGAGCAATTTATGGGTGATTATTGGGGAATAATTTATGGGGGTTGGATCGGCTATTTTGTATTAGGCGATCCTGTTTCACGCAATGTAGGTGGTCTTAACTTGTTACAAGTTAACTTATATAAGTATGTATGTATTAGGGCTGATGATTTCACCCGGGTAATGAGCTACCCGGGTAC
>NW_016226830.1:0-1335 GCF_001687245.7 Rhagoletis zephyria
TTGGCATATTTTTAGCAGAGCTTTATTAACTAAATTAAGTAAAAATGTTTAAAAAAGAGTCTAAATACTTGATTTTAGTAAGGCAGAAGCTTTTCCTACAAATCCGGAAATATCTCCCCTTAAAAGTCGTAAACGAGGAAGGAAAGCTACAAAAAAGTTGATAAAACTGCTAAGCTTTTAACCACTTTTTGGTGCACAAATTTCTTAGATTCATTTCTGATAGAAAAAGAGAGATCTTTAAACTTAAAACCTTTTCCAATATTTTAATTGTACTAAAGTTTAGGTGCATGAATTTCGGTCTGCAAACGGAGAGTTCTGCCTGGAAGCTTTTTCATGGTCGATTTGCACACAAAAGGTGGCACTGTGAATATCGTCGTTTAAAGTGCAAAACAGCGTTTCAACAAAATGCAAAACCGCGTATCAGCAAAATGCAAAACCGCGTATGTGAAGTTGTAGAAATTATTTTCTAGAGCGCAAAAATACTCATATTTTAAAATGGTTCTCTTTTTTGTAAAGCAATCGCATATTTGCCTAGTATATTTCAGGACGAATGGATAAGGATTAATCCAAGATCTTGGGTGCAAAGCCAATTTTTGGCAGCCAATGTCAGTTAAGCGGTTTTGCAGAATGACGATACGCGGTTTTGTACCGCCCACAACATAGATAGCGATCAGTGCTGTTTGAGCTTTCTAAATATTTTATAAAAAGTAAATGAGCCATTCTTTTTTAAGTCGGACGGATTTCATAAAAAAAAATATGTATTGGCTCCGAGTAGCTTCAAAATTTTTTTTATGGGTTCTATACATGAAATAAGCAAACACGTGTTCGAGGAATTTTTTTAATTTTTTCTTCTTCGGAGATATGATCTGTCAAAGTTAGCATTTAATCGTGATTCTGGCTAATTATGTACTTCTTCAAATCGTTATATCTCGGGATCTGCTCATCGTAGCGACTTCATCTTAACGTCGTTTTAAAGCTAAAGAAACAGGCTTAAGCTGAACTTTTTGAAGTTGGTTTGTATAGTGAAGACCAGTAAATTAGGGATTTAAAATTGTGCCATCGCACAGTGCTGTGTCTCCATATAAAAAGTGGACAAAAATGGAATAATGGACGGATTTGAGTAAAAATTTGTTTCTTGGTGGATTAGAGTACGGAGATTTCAAAAACCANCTTACATTTTTCATGGAAACTGAGATTGAAACTGCAAAATTTGATATTCAGAAGTAGTTCCAATACTGAGTAGTTATTTTATTATTTATACAGGGCGTTTTCCGAAAAATATTAAGGACTTCAAGGCTTCATTCTATGGCTTAATTCATGGCAAATAAGATTCCC
>NW_016226831.1:0-1335 GCF_001687245.7 Rhagoletis zephyria
TGAAAAGGCACGATTTTTTTTAAATTCGAAAAAATGTAAATATTTCAAATCGGCGACACTTTTAAAATTTTTTGTTTATCAGTAAGCTCACCCCCCCAACTACCTTCCCCTAAAGTTTGGCACGTTACTTCTGGGACACCCTGTACAATTTTTTCAAAAACAAATATTGCGAAATTTCAAGGATACAATTTTAAAAGGACGTTTTAATTACTTACCAGTCCTTCTGCACCAAAAACTTGAATCTGTTTAAATTCTACAATACTTCTTCTTTAATTTGATACCCATACGTCTTCTCTAAGCACTTAAAAACGCACGTTTACTATATGGTTTCGAGAATATATTGATATTTGTGTTTAAAATTTATTATCGCGCGGTGTTGTATATATAATGAGCTAGACATTTAAAAAAAAATATTAATTATTAAATAAAAAAAGAAATATAGCCAATACTGGTCAAAAAAAGGAGTTTATATTATTGCCATCAGTGCAAATTACCAATCCCGGGATTGTTTGCCAAGAGTCCCGGGATTTTTGGGACCTTAAAAAGGCCGGGATCCCGAGATTAACATTCCTAATGTAAACATAATAGTATCAATCAAACAGAAAGGGGCTAGCAGACAATGGCGCCTCTAGAAANGTGTTTAAAATTTATTATCGCGCGGTGTTGTATATATAATGAGCTAGACATTTAAAAAAAAATATTAATTATTAAATAAAAAAAGAAATATAGCCAATACTGGTCAAAAAAAGGAGTTTATATTATTGCCATCAGTGCAAATTACCAATCCCGGGATTGTTTGCCAAGAGTCCCGGGATTTTTGGGACCTTAAAAAGGCCGGGATCCCGAGATTAACATTCCTAATGTAAACATAATAGTATCAATCAAACAGAAAGGGGCTAGCAGACAATGGCGCCTCTAGAAAAATACTGTTTCACGCTTCCATTTTAAATAAATATCTGTGGTGTCAGGTAATACATGGTTACTCTATTTTTGATACTTGAGACTTTTTTCGACTAGATTAAAGTATATAAAATAAATGTGTGCATAGATGCTCAAAATTGTTATTTTCATAGAAGTGCACAGCAATTTAAATTTTGTTTGTAAAGTACCAATAATAGATTGCTGGAAATTTTAAATATTTCATCGAAAATGCAAGTAGTTAATATTTTCTAAAATGTAAACTGAAGTTATCATTTATATACCTGAGCCTCTAAACCTCCAGTATAGAGTTCCATTTATTTCAAAAACTTTTGCATAGTGGTCATTAAACGTGCAGTCCCCGGTAACATTCCAATTCCCTTTATTAATAATAATAATAATAATAAAAAGATCAGA
>NW_016226832.1:0-1335 GCF_001687245.7 Rhagoletis zephyria
TGCAAAATTTGAGCCTCATCTGTACGAAGGCAAAGCAGAAATTAAACCTAACGTTCACAACTCATTTACAATTAAAAGCAAAGCTGTCCAGGTTTGTTGATTAACTTTGTTTTACATTAACTAAATCTACTTATTGTTTTCAGAACTTAGAAATATTTCTTAAGCTTCCAGCAATATTTTTTGAAGAGTTCAACATTAATTGGCAAGAGTATCAGCTTTACAGAACGCTCAAAGAGTTTATTCTCATCGCATTCTCGCCTGTGATCACCAAAGACCAAGCTTTACTATTGAAAACCTATTCTATCGACATCATTAACATCTTAACTACAGTTTCTAATTCCATCGGCAGCGACTACAAGGTCCACNCACCACCTAACTCATTACTCAAACCTAATTTTTCGTTTTGGTCCTCTTTTTTTGTTCTCAACTTTTCGTTTTGAAAGAAAGCACCAGTTTTCCAAGAATCTTTGTCGAAAGATAAAGAATACCAGGAATCTTGCTTTTACTTTGCACACCCGGCATCAAATTCAACGAGCATGTGAAGATCAAAACCTAAATTTTCGAGATAAAAACTTTTTTCCACCACTGCCAGAAAGAACGACTTATTACATGAACCCTCCATCAAACAATTTAGTTAGGCTTAAATGCAAAGAACATCCATTTTGCCTCAACAAAAAACCTATTCGTCGTTCAATTTCTGGAAGAAATGAATGGTTTTATATTGACTCTTTTTATAAAGATCAGAACAACGTAATTTGGTGTCGCGGACGAATTTGCAACTNCCGAGGGCGAATTTGCAACTTTTTCTACGATAAGTCAAGGGCACCAGAACGCCACCCAACAAATGGACTTCAAAGACTCCGTCTGCAATCGGTCAAAAAGTTTGCGCGACTTGATCACTTCAGCCCGACCAATGATTTTTTGCACACCCAAGAAGGCAAACATTGGCTTTTAGAATGGATTTAACTATTTGTATTTTATTTTTTAAAAATAAATTTTTTTGTTTTTGCTTTTTCAAGTTATAATTAAAAAACAGTATTTTTAATTTATAACTGGTAACTTTTGTGAGAAAATATCTAGAAACAAGTATTTTTATGGTATATCTTTTAAAAACATTTTTAAATAAGTTTATCTGTAAAATTTAAAATATATCTAAAAAAATTTGCTTTTTTTGAGATATATCAAAAACCATTTTTTAGAGTGCTGCTGAGGAGCGAAAAATCTCTTTCTCTCTCTCGCACGTCCGTAATCGAAGACGAATTTTACTAGTCTCTGAAGCGGAGGAGAAGAAAAAGTCGCCAAATGTTGGTCGTCTCCGATTTCATTTGCCTCAGC
>NW_016226833.1:0-1335 GCF_001687245.7 Rhagoletis zephyria
ATGCATTTCAACTGTAGGCATTATCACTACTAGCGGATTTCCTTTGATTGCGTTTGCTCAAAAACTTGCCATTTTTCACAAGTTTTTCCCTTGTGCTAAGGCTAAAAAACAAATTGAAAATTGTCAGTAAACACGGGTCTTTCTTTATTAAAATAAAAAATGGTAGCACTTTTATTGCATAAAAAGTTTTTATACAACAAGTGTTTAGTAGTAGAACTCCTTCTCCGCCCATCCACGCTTGTTCAACCGCATGACCAGTTTCTGCACTTCACAGTGCACCAGCATCCAGACTAGAAAGGGCAGCGGACAAAGCCAGTGAAGTGCCCTAATGAGAAAAAATGTTAATAATTTTTAGAGAAGTAAAAAGAAGTGCTCTAGCTTACTTCAGGGGATACATGTTCAGGCTGCTGTTGACGCCGGGTGTGTAGGTGAGAAAGAGCACCAGCGCTAGTTCTAAAACCAGCGAAAAGGTGAGGACGTTGTTTCTGCAAATAAAACAAAAACAGATTAGCCAAAATAAAACTCTACAAAAAACGTTTCCCATTTACTTCATCCCCTGCTGAAGCANCCTGCTGAAGCAACGAGAGCTTCCTCGTCTTGCACACCAGCACCGCCGCCCACTTTGTAAGCACCACCGTCGCAAAGAAGGCGGTGTTGGTGGCATACTCCAGCGACTTTCGCTGACTGAAGGTCCACTCTTGTTGATAAGAATCTTCCAGGGAGTCGACGGCCTGCGAGTCCCAGCTTTGCCTAATGGAAAGTAGCCGGTTGGGGAGAAAACCGTGCTCGCCCATCAGTACAAAGTAGGTGAAGAAACCGGCGGCCGCCTCGATCATTCCCAGCTGACCGTAGGAGAGGGAGATTAGTCTGAAAAGAGAGATTTTACCAAGTTTTGTTACTAAATCAGTTCAAAAATTGATCAAAAAGTTTGCTCTTTTTACCTATCAGTGACCAGCCGCTGCGTTTTAGTGTTCCTCGGCGCCCGCTTCATAATGTCCGACTCGGCGCGTTCGTAGGCGAGGCTGATCGCCGGAATGAGATCAGTGCCAAAGTCGATGCACACTGTTAATATAAAAAACAAATGTGATTACCTCAAAAACAACAACAAAAATCTAAACCTACAAATGTAAATAGGCGCCAGTCCAAGGGGAATGCCGAGAAAAAAGTACAGCAGATAGGGACTCATCTCCGGCACCTTGGAGCTCAGCGTGTAGCAGATGGACTTCTTGAGGTTGTCAAAGATCACTCGGCCTTCCTCGATGCCCGTTTCAATAGAGCTGAAGTTATCATCGAGGAGGATCATGTCGGCTGCCTGTCGACTGACCGCCGACCCGG
>NW_016226834.1:0-1043 GCF_001687245.7 Rhagoletis zephyria
GTGTGTGTTTACGTGGTATTTTCTGGGTGTGTGTTCTAGGGTTAATCGTCAAACGCGAATAACATTTTAATCGTTAATTTTTAATCGTTAATCAGATTAACAGTTTGCCAACACTGTGTGAAATCATGTTCATNTAGGAATATTCGAATGAAACAAAAGACAAAATACTTGTTATATATTAAAATATACATTTCAAAAAAAAAAATCATAGAAATCGGTTGAATAAGCATTAAAAAAACCGCAAAATAAGGTCCCGGGTACAAACGTATCCCGGGTGTGTGTTTACGTGGTATTTTCTGGGTGTGTGTTCTAGGGTTAATCGTCAAACGCGAATAACATTTTAATCGTTAATTTTTAATCGTTAATCAGATTAACAGTTTGCCAACACTGTGTGAAATCATGTTCATGTTCACGGAGAAAAATATACGTTTTTGGAAAAGAAGCGTAGCACCTCCCATAATAATTAAAAGTTTCATATTGCATATCTCTTCAATTGTTTGGGGTAAAGCACTCAAGCTTGGTATGGAAATACATATGTATGCATGTATGTATGTGAAACTAATACCATACTCATGGAGAAAAATGAGAGTTATGGGAAAAGGTGGTGTGGCAACTCCCATGCAAATTGATTTTTCTATGCTGCATATCTCTGGAGGTGTCTATTGCAGAGGACTGGAACTTGGCACCGAGATGTGTATACAAAATTAATTCCATACTCATAGAGAAGAATTTGCGTTATTCGAAAAGGGGACATGGTTCCTGCCGTACAAATTTACTGTTTTATACTGCTTATCTCTAGAGGTGTTCATGGTAGAGTACTGTGACTTGGTACTGGGGTATGTAAAATCAATTCTAAATTCATGGAAGAAGGTAAGGGTTATAAGAAAAAGGGACGTGGCACTTCCAGTACAAATCTACTTTTTCTTGCCACATATCCCTGGATGTGTTTGCGGAAGACAGAATAAATTTCATTAAATAGAAAAGGGAGAGCCGGGTTCGGCCTTATAATCTAAAGCTCTGTTGAGGTATTTGCTACAGTAATG
>NW_016226834.1:1057-1335 GCF_001687245.7 Rhagoletis zephyria
TTTGCTACAGTAATGAGAAGTGGTATTTTATCAAGGCCAGGTTACTAAATTTGAGTTGGAAATATTAGAACTCGCCGTGACACCTCCAAGAAGGTTACACGTTCACGCGTCGTATACCTGGAAACATTTTAAGGTAAACTTAGAGGGATTGATATATTTCGTATGCCTAGCGCGCAGACGAGGTCCCCTTTTCTTATAACCCTAATTTTCTCCCATGAATTTAGAATTAATTTTACATACCCCAGTACCAAGTCACAGTACTCTACCATGAACACCTC
>NW_016226835.1:0-1335 GCF_001687245.7 Rhagoletis zephyria
TTGTATGTATGTAACTAAATCGCCTAATAATAGCTTTACATATAAAAAGGTTTTCCTAATTTTTGAGCTTAACTCCCTAATCTATTATTAGAAAAAGAGATTAGCCATGCAAAATTATAATTAAAAATATCTCATATAAAGTAAACAAAAATTGACGCTAGTAAGGAAAATAGGTTTGTAAAGGTATATTTAATAAAATATTCAGCTAAAATATATTTAAATGGCATAATATGTGTTGCAGAAAAAAGTGACCACGGTGGCACAGAGAAGAAGTTTAACTTTTCCTCGAGTTGTGTGANGAGTACCTAGCACTCACGCCTTTTTTATTTATTTGAATCGGCATCCTTCCAATAAAAATATGTATACATATAAAGTCCATAAAATACACCAATAAAAATTTTCAGCTTCTTCAAATTCAAAACTTGGCAATACTGACTTTTGTTCGATGCTTCCTCTTTNATTTATTTGAATCGGCATCCTTCCAATAAAAATATGTATACATATAAAGTCCATAAAATACACCAATAAAAATTTTCAGCTTCTTCAAATTCAAAACTTGGCAATACTGACTTTTGTTCGATGCTTCCTCTTTTTCTTGTCGAGTTCGTCCTGCTCTCTCATTCTAGTAATTATTGACGTCACGGCCAGTTACTCTCAGTTCGATTGTCGCAGTCTTGTATTCTATCATTCTTGGTACTTTCCAATGTTATTCTCTCGCTCTGAGCGGATTTTTATTTTTTGACAGTTTTACTAGTTTTAGTNTTCTCTCATTCTAGTAATTATTGACGTCACGGCCAGTTACTCTCAGTTCGATTGTCGCAGTCTTGTATTCTATCATTCTTGGTACTTTCAAATGTTACTCTCGCTCTGAGCGGATTTTTATTTTTTGACAGTTTTACTAGTTTTAGTCCGAAGAATACAGGATTGCACCTTATTATGTCCATTTCGATGGTCAAATAGCGAAATATTCATTGAATAAACCTGAATATTCAATAAAATTTTTCTGAATTTGACCTTGGCATGACCTCTAGACGACATTGAAGAATAGAGGGACCCCCATATTGGGATTCAGCGACAACAAAAACAAAAACCTAAAAAGAACAAATTTATTTTTATTGAATAAATTGTTTATCCTATTTAATGCTCAAATGGCCCCGAACCTCATATTATGGAGGTTAACGTACCTCGGATTCGGGTTGGGCGAGTCGAAAGCCCCACATATATGCATTTTCAGGTTTATTCAATGAATTTATCCTTACTTGACCTTCAAATGACCGCGATCCTGACGTGATGGATACTAACAGACCACGTATTTGTATTCAGCGCTTCGATTAA
>NW_016226836.1:0-1048 GCF_001687245.7 Rhagoletis zephyria
TAAGTTGATACAAGTGGAGCCCAATTTAAATATGGAACGTTTGAAACATATTATCGGGAATAAGGGCGTTTCCCTCGCCCTTTACAATTTTATCCACACCCCTTATNGATATATTTTTTAATCTTTAAATGCTATAATCACTTTTTTAAAGGTAGAAAGGCAAAAAAAGCAAAAAAGGCAAATATCTTAAAAAAGGCAAAAAAAGGCAACATCAAATGTGTATATATGGAATCAGGGAAAGCTAAATCGTGGACATTCTTAATCGAATATGCTCTATCTCTTTAGCAGAAAAAAAGGCAATTTCCATAAAATCCGTTCCCTGNGCTTCTATAAGCCGCATGGGCATGTGTAGATATATTTTTTAATCTTTAAATGCTATAATCACTTTTTTAAAGGTAGAAAGGCAAAAAAAAGCAAAAAAGGCAAATATCTTAAAAAAGGCAAAAAAAGGCAACATCAAATGTGTATATATGGAATCAGGGAAAGCTAAATCGTGGACATTCTTAATCGAATATGCTCTATCTCTTTAGCAGAAAAAAGGCAATTTCCATAAAATCCGTTCCCTGGTAATCAGTAACTACTAGGCCTGGGTAACGGAGCAAATTTTTTGGCGCTAACACCCTAACTCCAGCGCCACTGTCGGAATCAGCACAGTGTGTTGGCGCAATTGCGCCTCTTCAGGCTAAAGCTCATTACCTTTATTGCTGCACGCTGCACCAAAGTGAATTAATACAAGGTGATATCGGCTGAGAAAAAACTTAAATATACCCAAGTTCAAAACCCAAAAATACAACAAACCCATCATTTTCACATTCCGAAGGACCGCGACGAATTCTAGCAACACCACCTTGTATAAATTCGCCTTGTGCTGCACATTTTACAAGATACACTTCTATTTCGGGTGTTCCTTGCTGGTTCTTTGCGACACCCGGTGTTGTCAGTGTGCCGGTGTTAAACTAATAATAATAATAATAGATTGGCGCTTACACATACGTTAGTGTTTGGCCGATCTTTTCCTCCGACTTGTGGCGTGCGCCTTGATGTTGTC
>NW_016226836.1:1157-1335 GCF_001687245.7 Rhagoletis zephyria
AGAAATACACTCGGAGGTTTGCCATTGCCTGCCGAGGTACGACCGCTGTTAAGAAAAAACCTTTTTCTATATTTTTTGGGATATTGCTTTGACCAGGGCTTGAACCCAGGGGCTGATAAGTGAAAGCGTGCACTGCTTACCCCTACACCACAGTGGCCGACGAGCGGTATTAAACTAA
>NW_016226837.1:0-1335 GCF_001687245.7 Rhagoletis zephyria
CATGCATATACACATGTTTTACATGCATACATACTACTTGCTTTACATGCATGTACACATGTTTTACATTCATACATACTATTGGGTCGGTCAGAAAGTTCGTTCGTATTTTTCCCTCTATGGCGATCCTGAGCAGCGCGCGCTTCGCCAGCGGGCGCCGCCATCATTTTTTTTTTCCTTATGTGCAGACCATTTCCCTAGCTATCTTTTGGCGCGAGAACGAAGTTCCTACTGCGTCTTGTTGTGACACGTTGAATTTTGAAACATGGAGAGAATTATTGAACATTACCGCCACATTATGGTTTATCATTTCAAAAAAGGACGCAACGCAACTCAGACGGCCCAAAAGATTTGCGGTGTGTATGGGTCCGACGCCGTTACGGAACGAGTGGTGCAAAAGTGGTTTGCTCGTTTTCGTTCCGGAGATTTTTGCGTGCAAGATCAGCCGAGGTCCGGTCGTCCTGGCACGGTGGATGCAGAACTAATCGTCGCCGCAGTGGATTCAAACCCACACCTGACTGTCGCGGAGATTCAAGCTGTGCTTGGCGTGTCACATGGAAGTGTTGTTACCCACCTGAGGAAAGCTGGTTACGTGAATCGTGCCAGCTTGTGGCTCCCCCACCTATTGACTNTTTGTGCGATTCTCTACTCAACAGAAACAACGAACACCCGTTTCTGAAGAAAGTGGTGACAGGGGATGAAAAGTGGATCCTGTACAACAACGTAAAGCGCAGAAGAGCGTGGAGACCCAAAGGAAATTTGCCTCAAACCGTAGCAAAAGCCGGACTCCACCCAAAAAAAGTGATGCTCTGTATTTGGTGGGATTTCAAAGGAGTGATCTTTTACGAACTTCTTCCAGAGAACGAAACCATCAACACCGATAAGTACTGCGAGCAACTTGACAATTTGAAGGCAGCCATCGCTCAGAAACGTCCAGAACTGGCAAACAGGCGCGGAGTGTCTTTCCACCACGACAACGCAAGACCGCACACTTCTTTGCGCACTCGGCAAAAGTTGCTGGAACTTTCCTGGGATGTTTTGCCGCACCCGCCATATAGCCCTGACCTTGCGCCTTCAGATTATCACCTTTTCCGATCGCTTCAAAATTTCCTTAATGGAAAAAGGTTCGAAAATCTAGAGGGTATCAAAATGGACCTCGATCGGTATTTCGCCGGTAAACCAAAGACCTTCTGGGAGAAGGGCATTTTTGATCTACCGAATCGTTGGGCTAAAGTGATCGAACAAAAGGGCCAATACATCATTCAATAAGTTTTATCAAGTGTTGAAAAAAATCGTTTCAAAATTTAGGTAAAAATACGAACGAACTTTCTGACC
>NW_016226838.1:0-1335 GCF_001687245.7 Rhagoletis zephyria
TTGGCCGAGTTCAACAAAGCACGCCAGTCGTTTCTCTTCTATGCCAATTGACGCCTATTGGAAATAAAACGTGAAGCCATGTCCGTCTCCACTTGGTCTTTCCACCGCCACTGGGAGCCTCCATCTTCCACTGCTAACACCTGCGGGTACCGACAGAGCTGGAGCGTCGGCTTCCATTCGGGCTGACTACTTACTGCGTTTAAAAGAGCCCTAGCCTACTCGATCAGTTTCGACTTTGTCGCCAATGCCTTATTGGCCGCGTTGCTATGGCGACATGCTCGTCGTAACGTAAACCACTACATTTTAAAGATGACCGTCAAATCGGGTAGATGAATTTATCTTCTTAGTCCCAGGGTTTCAACTCCGCGTTCCAATTTGGAGCCTTCAGTGTACAGTTTACCTATGTATCCAGGCGAAGATATTAAGTTCCCCGTCAGATAATAACGCGGTATGCATTATGTAAAAATCAATAAGAAATAGGATTATTTGTAATAACATAGAAGGCAATTATTCATTTCCCCTGCATGCGGTCCTCTGAATTTTTTCTAGTTTTACACGATTATACTGATTCCGTAGGGGTGTCCACCATACCAGGGAACCGTACTATAAGATCGGACATCCAACCGTTGTGTGTATCCAGAGTACAATTTTTGAATTAATACCCCATTTCTTGCCAAAAAGCCACTTGCAGGAATAATAGGCAATTCTCGTTTTCTTCAATATTTCATTACCAACTCAGCTTAGGATTCAGTAAGACTCTCAGATAATTCACTTTGGCCATTCCTCGCCGTAAAGAGCATTAGCTCTGTTCCCTCTGGGTTTACTCTAAGACCACATTGCGCAGACCATCGGCCTACCTCTTCTATAGCTCCATCCATGATGTGGGTCACCACAAATGAAAATAACCCGCTTACTAAAATAACATCATCAGTGTAAGCTATTACTTGGCTACTACTGTGCCTCTACTGACGTTCGTCTTTAGTGTGCCGCAGCCATCATAATTACATATAATTATAATTTATAGAGTCATCGACACCAAACTCGTCCAAGGAGTTTTGGATAGCAAATACACGGACATTGTTAGAGGCTTCTTCTATATAGAGGAAGGCTACTAGAGATCTTCTTAAATTCGAATGACCCCTCAACTGTTCTAACAACTTAATGAAGCGCCATCTCACTAGATCGCCCTCTTAAATATGTATGCTTTACCTTCTGACGTATGTACAATACCCTAGGAAAATACCCCGGATGTGCGAACTGATGACAGCTCCATTTCGAAGTTTAATGTCCTTGGAAAGCTGGTCTGTCGAATGTGCGTTCTAAATTTACCTTTTC
>NW_016226839.1:0-1335 GCF_001687245.7 Rhagoletis zephyria
TTAGTGTAGAGTGGGATGCTAATCGTAAATAAAAAATCGCACAAAAATTGGACAGATACAATTAAAATTAGCTAAATTATGCAAAAACGAATTTTGTATAGAAAAAGGATGATTTGTGCGTCATTATCACCAATGTGAGTCTGGTGATTGTTATAGCCGAGTGGTGTGAAATGCTTAAATTCATCCAAACAAGTGTTATATCTTTAGCTTGAAATCTAAGCGATAGAAATCAAAAAAATATCTAATTAACACTCAGCGATTAGCACAAAAACTGACCACACTGAACGGAGGGAGCAGTTGTATTTTTGGCATAATTCGATGTTTTAAAAATTTTCTTTCCCGAAATTTGCGCGCCTAACAGAAATGACTATACCCAACTATGATTACCTAGCATATTTATGCAAGACTACTTTTTTGTCAATGCTATTCGCACGTGGAACTTGATTCCAGCTCATGTTCGTAATAGTTTGAATAAAATTTTGTACAGAGGCCAACATTTTTTCGAAGGTCGAGTTTTTTTTGGAATTAATTTTTTTCTTTCACAACGATAAACAAAATAAACAAACTTCAATTTTTTTCGAAATTCGAATTACTTTTTTAAGCTTTTTTTTCGAAATTGTTGGATTTTATTTGTTGTCTCGTGATTGGTCATACCGATTTTGCTCATATTTTAACCATTTAATTTTTTTTTTTTTATAAAAGTTAAAAACAATTTTGGAAATATTCTTAATTTCTCAATCGTTTTAAGATCAAGTTTTGGGCTAATATTGTTAATAATATATTAGAAATTATTTGCAGAAAAAAATTGCCGGAATGCAATGAGACGAAAGTTATTTACGTTTTTCTCTTAAAACTGTTTTGTTTTCTGTTAAAACTATCCTGTTCCCAATCTTGCCAGTTTCATAGTATGTATTAACTGTAAATTATAGTTTTTTAAATTCTTTCTTAGGACAAATTAAAGTTTTTTTTTGAATTTTCCGATTTGAACGAATAAATAAAAATTACTATTGCGGCTTTTTGTGTAAGTAAAATCTAAAATAAAAGAAGACGATAGAGGAGCAGCGTTTCTTTATCTGAAACAAATTGTTTCAAGTTGCTTTTGGAAATAATATTTTCGTAAATCAATTTGAATACTAAAAAAATAAATAAACTAGAAATTCTTGCATTCTCATATATTTTAATTAGAGCTATTTAATCCAATGCTCAAAAAAAATAACAAAGCAATTTACAAAATAGTATGTAAATGAATCTTAATTTCATGAAAAAAATGTGATTTAAATGTTTAATTTTTAAAGTAGGTTTTTGTTTAGCTAAGAAAAAAATGTTTAGCACTTG
>NW_016226840.1:0-241 GCF_001687245.7 Rhagoletis zephyria
TTAATGTTCGGCTCCGCCCGAACTTAGACTTTCTTACTTGTTAAATTAAGAATTTTTTTGGGGTAGAAAAGAATTTTATACCAGAGCGCACTTGTGCACAAGGGTATTATAACTTTGTTCACATAACGGTTGTTTGTAACAGGCAAAACGAATCGAGATAGATATAGACAAATGTATACATAAATGATCAGAATGAAAAGAGAAATCGATTAAGCGGTGACTGTCTGTCCGTCCGTCCGTC
>NW_016226840.1:291-1335 GCF_001687245.7 Rhagoletis zephyria
TCCCATATAACGGTAATTTTCAGAAATACGAAAACTGCGATATTTTAGTAACTACTGAAGATAATTCACTCAAAATTGACATTTAAAATAAATTTTAGTCGAAAAATAAGAATATTAAAATTTATTGGAAAATGGGCGTAGCCACGCCCACTTATGGTTACATGTGTATATCTTGGTAACCGCTGCACCAATTTCTTCCAAACTTGGCACAGTTGTTGGCCTTGGTACAGCATAAAAAATCGCCGAAACTTTTTAAAATCGGACAATAACCACGCCCACATCCCATATAACGGTAATTTCGAGAAATACAAAATCTTCGATAAATCAGTAAATATTGAAGCTAATTTATTCAAAATTGATGGTTGCAACAATTCTTTACCAAGAAATACGTTTATGACAAAATTTTGGAAAATGGGCGTAGCACCGCCCACTTGTGATCACATATATGTATCTCGCTAACCGTTCTAGCAATTTGTACCAAGCTCGGTATGGTTATTGTGCTTGCCACATAAAAGCAAACCGTTGAAAATTGTTGAAATCGGACTAAAATTACGGCCGCTTTTCATAAAACGGTAAATTTCAGAAGTGCTTGAAATTTCAATATTCCGAAATTTAAGGATGCTAGTTTACTTAAAATGTATACACCCCGGCTTATCATGTAGCGCTAGCTTTCGGAAAGGTGGAAAACATATATTTAATACTTGCGCCGGGTATTTAATGTTCGGCTCCGCCCGAACATAGACCTTCTTACTTGTTTTATCTATAAAATCTTGTTTTTAAAATTATTATTTTTTGGAAAAAATAAGAATTTTCGTGAAATTAAATCATTGTTTTCATAGAAAGATGTACACCCATAATCGATAAATTCAGTTGCATACAGAGATAAAGAACCAATTAATAAAATAGAATACAAGTATTAAAATATATATTTTTTTATCTAGCGGAAGTTTTATTAATGAAATCAATAAGAAATTAATTCTTTGAACTTGTATTTGGTTACCTAATTAAAAAAAGCTAAAATTAAAAATTGAAAAAAAAAAAAAA
>NW_016226841.1:0-529 GCF_001687245.7 Rhagoletis zephyria
GGTAATTACCTATGTGATAAGAGGTAGAAATAAGAGAACGGGACTTAGAATAAGAGATATGAAAGCACTTATTTATTTTTAAATTAAGATCGTTTTTATTCNAGGGTCTTTAAACGGTAATTACCTATGTGATAAGAGGTAGAAATAAGAGAACGAGACTTAGAGTAGGAGATATGAAAGCACTTATTTATGTTTAAATTAAGATGGTTTTTATTACACCATTCAGCAACATTATTAATATCAGATTGCAGCAAATCTGCATCTAACTGACTTGTTATAGTAGCGAAAAATTTTAAGTCATCCACATACAAAAGAAATTTAGAGTGCGTAAAGCAATTGCAAATGTAATCAATAAATAAACCAAAGAGCAGGGGGCCTAATATGCTTCCCTGGGGTACTCCAGAGGAGGCGATAAACGACCTAGAGGAAAGGTTATCAACTACAACTACACACTTACGCGCCGAAAGGTAGGATTTTACCCAAGAGAGAAAAACAGAATGGAAACCGAGACTGGCTAATTTAGCAATTA
>NW_016226841.1:607-1335 GCF_001687245.7 Rhagoletis zephyria
CCTGCCCGACATAAAACCATGCTGGTTGACTGAAATTAGCCTCTTGGTTGCGAAATATAATTTTTCTTTTATCACGAATTCAAACAATTTTGAAACAGTTGATTGACTTAGAAATTGGCCTATAGTTGGTAATGTCATTTTTGTTACCACATTTAAAAATAGGTGTTATGGATGTCACTTTCCAAGCATCAATGAATTTACCACATTCAAGGGATTTATTGAAGATTAAAAGAAGCGGGTACGCAAAAGCTAGACATCTCTTTAAAAGGCAGGAGGAAAATCCATCAACATCAGTTTGCGATTATGATTTAATATGCAGTATACCCTCTATTACATCACCAAGCGTTACGGTCAGTGCTCCAAAATTAATCGGGANATGATTTAATATGCAGTATACCCTCTATTACATCATCAAGCGTTACGGTTAGTGCTCCAAAATTAATCGGGGAGTTAATAAGTGAGGAATCATCATTATCAGGATACGAGTCATTCTCGTAATTAGAACTAACAAAATCAGCAAAGAGATTTGCCGCCTCTTAGGAGGAATTAGCATGAGCACCATTAAGGTGACTTGACTTGACATAACGCCAAAAAGCCTTCGGGTTCGATTTAATGTCCGACTCGAATTTACGAATATAATTGCTGTGAAGTGTTTTACTTAGAGATTTAAATTCACTGGAGTAATGTATGTATCTTAGACTGGGTCGGTCCCCATACAAAAAAAAAAA
>NW_016226842.1:0-443 GCF_001687245.7 Rhagoletis zephyria
TCGACGCAGCTCTTCAGCGATTTCACCCGCCTGAGCAGCATTTGGAACCATCCGGCGTTGCTGCTGCAGCACTACCGAATCAAGCAGTCGTCGGGCAGTGCTGCTGCTGCTGCTGCTGCTGCTAGTGCTGGTGCTGATGCTGGTGGTGCTGGTGCTGGAGAGGATTCGATGGATGATGAGGACGAAGAGGCTCAGCTGAATGAGCAGAAACTTCCTGAAACTGTTGCTGCTGCTGATCCAGGCGACCCCAGGAGTGGTCGAGAGTGTTCAGTTCAGGCGGCCAACTTTGAAGGGGAAGATGTGGATACTACAGAAACAACAACTAGGATGGAAGCACAAACAACAACAACAACAACAGCTGCTGCTACGGCTGACGACTCTGACTCTGATGAAGTTGTCATCGTCTACGAGAAGATCGTCACACCCAATCCTCGCCTAGTGGA
>NW_016226842.1:519-887 GCF_001687245.7 Rhagoletis zephyria
CCACCACCACCACCACCTCCGCCGAAAGACGACAGCAAGTGGGTGGAGCAGTTCATGCCGGACAATCCGAATGACCTCCAGCTAAGTGCCAAGTTCATTCTGCTCTTCGCCATTCTGGAGAGGTGCGAGCTGATCGGCGACAAGATACTCATCTTCTCGCAGAGTCTGGCGACGCTCGACCTGATTGAGACCTTTCTGAAGGAGAAGATGGAGGAGGAGTTCAGCAGTGATGACCACCACTACGATGAGGCGGTGGAGAGGAGGAAGAAGAGGAGTAGGATGGAAGGCGTGTCGCACCAGTGGGTGCTGGGCGTGGACTACTTTCGCATCGACGGCAAGGTGAGCAGTCAGATTAGGACGAACATCTC
>NW_016226842.1:1010-1335 GCF_001687245.7 Rhagoletis zephyria
TATCGCTTCACTGCCAGTGGTAAGTTGGGCGGTGGTTATTGGTGTATTAGAAAGTTTTAGCTCGTTTTTATACATTTTAATCTTTCTTCCTTCCTAGGCACAATGGAGAGCAAAATCTACGAGCGGCAGATACTGAAGCAGTCCCTCTCTCATCGAGTGATCGACGAGCAGCAGGTGCAGCGGCACTTCAAGGCCACCGATGTCGGGGAGCTGTTCCGGTACCAGCCGGGCACTGAGAACTCCAAAAGAGGAGGAGGAGGGGAGCAGGGACAGCTTAGTGGGCGCCCTCTGCAGGTGCCCCCCACTCCTGGTCCTGGTGCTGGTC
>NW_016226843.1:0-1335 GCF_001687245.7 Rhagoletis zephyria
TTTTTGAGCAAACTTATGTTACAGGTGCTATAAGGGGTCAAATGTCGAAAAATCAAAAACCTTATATTTCAAAAAATTTTGAACTGATTTTTAAAAACCTGTTATCGTTGTACACCCAATTGAACTCCCTTTCTTCCGATATGCATATTTGTATACTTCGTATATAAATATTCAAGAAAAATCATTTAAAAGGAAAAAATACCTTTTTTTATAAAATATAATATTTTAAACAAAAAATTGCTAACTCATTTTTAAAAAATTGATATCGTTGTAAACGCAATCAAACCTTATTTCTTCTGATATGCGTACCTGTATACTTCGTATATAAAAATTTGAGAAAAGACACGTAAAAGAAAAAATACCTTTTTTTTAAATTAACAAAAAACTACTGACTGATTTTGAAAAATTTGGTATCGTTGTAAGGGCGATTAAACCCCTTACTTCTGGTATACATATTTGTATACTTCGTTATATAAAAATTTGAGAAAAAACCCTTGAAACAAAAAATACCTTAAAAAAAATATTTTAAACAAAAAATTACACACCGATTTTTTCAAAATTGATATCGTTGTAAAGGATACCAGAAAACTTATACTTTCTTAAACCCAAAAATTTCTATTTTATACATACACAAAAAAATTTCTTAAAAACATTTTTTCCCTCTATATAAACTCCTGCACCCCTAGGCCCCTGTATACAAAATAATTAAAGCCGTATATGATACGGTCAGTTTTTTCTTTTAGAGCGCATACCTACATGGTTCCAGTATCTTCATTTATGTATAGTACCAGGTTGACCCAGCTTTGCCCGGAGTGCATATAATTTTTAAAGTTTTCAAGATTTGAGTAGCTTTAAAAAAATATTTTAGAAATAAAAAAAATGGATTTTGGTATCTATTAAGTAAGTTTCTTGCTCCAAAATTAAGGTGGCAACCCTATTCTGAAATTCGCTGGAATGAATGGCGTATATGTACTGTGTATACATAAAGAATGCTGATTAAAATCAGAGTGTCCAGAGATTTTAATCAGCATTTAGAGATTTTTTGGATATTTGCGCCTACAAATTTAAGAAATCGCCATTGGCGATTTTTGGCGATTTTTTCCTTCAAATAAATTTATTTCAATTATAAAAGTATACAAAACTTAGTTTTCCGCCATAATTTTATAGAAGAGGCTAATGAACTGCGTGATAAACTTGGCTTAAGAAGCATATTAAAAGACTGTAAAAAATGTTTAGTCAATCAAATACTTTTAAAAAAGCTTTAATTTTTTCACCAGAAAAGTGTTTGAATCACAAGAGGGCGAGCTTCAGGGACCTGCCAATTCATTATTTGAC
>NW_016226844.1:0-586 GCF_001687245.7 Rhagoletis zephyria
AGCAACAGCAGCAGCAACAGGCAAATTTTGTAGCCGAACAAGTGGAGGGAGGCGTTTTGCGCGTACGTATAAAGCGCCTAACAGAGCATGAAATTCGGTGCTATAGTAGAAGTGACAGCAGCGGTGGAGACCAGTCGAGTAATTCGAGCGACAACAACAGCACCAGAGCACGACGACCCTGGCCAGCCAAGTGACTCCAGAGAGGGCGGCAGCAACAGCGGCAGGCAACAACAACAAAGAGTCGGCGTCGAGGACATCGAAAGCCTCGAAAGTACGCAGCCATTCGTACTGCCCCAAAATAGTGAAGATGCGGAGATGGCAGCCTATTCGGGTGCAGAGTACTTGGCA
Organism: Rhagoletis zephyria; assembly: GCF_001687245.7. Lineage (NCBI taxonomy): Eukaryota > Metazoa > Arthropoda > Insecta > Diptera > Tephritidae > Rhagoletis > Rhagoletis zephyria. The sequence goes on from NW_016226844.1 coordinate 349, forward strand.
AGCAATACGCCAATTTTGACGGAGGAGGAGATGGAGGACGAACCCTCAAACTTACCGTACTATCTGATGACAGCGAGCCGAGCGGTGAATGTGATGGCGAAGTAGAGCGGGCACCAACACCCATAACCATCTCGTCCGACGAGGAAGAGGAGTATGCCAAAAGGCAGGGCGAATTCTCCATCGCTACGCAAGACGCCAGACACCTCGGTAACGGGTACGTAGAGTATGCGCGCCATAT
>NW_016226844.1:596-1338 GCF_001687245.7 Rhagoletis zephyria
TATGCGCGCCATATTGACATGCGCATCAGGCTATACGACCCGATGGCATCGGAAGAGCCACATCCACCGCCGCAACAGCTGTGCCTTAGTGAGGGCGCGATCGAGGCGTGTACGTTGGCGAGCGGAGGACGAAGGTATTTTGTGGAGGAGGCGTCGGCGGAAGCGGATTTTAGTGTGGCAGCAGATGCCGACTTAGTGGCGGAAATAGAGCGTTGGCTAGAAGAGGCTNGATTTTGTGGAGGAGGCGCCGGCGGAAGCGGATTTTAGTGTGGCAGCAGATGCCGACTTAGTGGCGGAAATAGAGCGTTGGCTAGAAGAGGCTGAGCCGAGAGTGCCATCGGATTGGCAGATCCATCCGGACGTAGGTGCGTTGCCGGAAGGGTTGGTGACGGAAATTGAGTCANGCGTCGGCGGAAGCGGATTTTAGTGTGGCAGCAGATGCCGACTTAGTGGCGGAAATAGAGCGTTGGCTAGAAGAGGCTGAGCCGAGAGTGCCATCGGAGTGGCAGGTCCATCCGGACGTAGGTGCGTTGCCGGAAGAGTTGGTGACGGAAATTGAGTCGCACGTAAACCACCAGCAACTGAAGCGGCAGTCATTCAGACGCATCGTGAACGGACAGGCGTACAGAGTGCGAATCACCAAAACTGGCAAGGTGACCGTAAGTCTTGCTGCCGGGAGTAAGGAGGGAGTATGAGGACCCCGGATCCTGCGGCCCTGGGCCCCACAACAACTTTTATATAC
>NW_016226845.1:0-1335 GCF_001687245.7 Rhagoletis zephyria
TCGACACCTTCATACGAGGACTAAAAGGTGACCTACCAAGACTTCTTGCAATGAGAGAGCCAGTAGATCTTCCTCAAGACCTCCACCTTTGCCTAAAATTGGAGAACCAAAACTTTCGTTCTCACTACGTGCTGAATAGTAATAGCCAAAATAGGAAGCCCCACGACTTCCGACCACCCCTCCCACCCAAAAAACCAAATAACGAATTTTATCCCCAATTGGCATATATGCCAATACCCCAAATGCACCAACAAAACTTTTCAAATCATTACCGCCCTCAGGCTCCTATGAACAATTACCATCAGGCTCCCATTAATAATTACCGCAATAACCAACTTTACAGACCACTAAATCAACCTCCNCAGATAAATAACCTAATGAAAAGGCCATCAAATTTCTCACCACAAGTTCCCCTTAAACAACAGCGAAACTTCCACATAGAAGCAGGTGAACAACAAGACTACCAACAAGACTATCAGCAGGACCCACAATACGATACAGATCAATACTACCAACACGACTGGACTCCAACTCCTCAGGAGTATGAAGCCGCACTAACAGCTGAAGAAAACGGACAATCAGCTCAGACATACGCTGAAGGAAATTCACTCCCTGAAACCCAGGACCATATCGACATTCATTTTTTAGAATGAACAGTTCTTCGTTGCCATACGTAGAATGCAAAACGAAGAACGGGAAAATCCTTAAAATGCTTATCGATACAGGGTCAAGCAAAAATTATATCCAACCCTGCCATGTCCCAAAAAAAATACCTAATGACGAACCATTTTTCGCAAACTCTATTGCAGGACAAATCCAAATTACTCATCATACAATTGTCAATCTTTTCGGCAAAAATACCACAAGCTTAAAGTTTTTCATACTTCCCACATTAAAATCCTTTGACGGTATTATAGGAAACGACAGTCTAAAAGAACTTCGTGCTACAATTAACATACATAACGACACCCTGACATTAGGTAATGGCATTATAATTAAAATTAATCAGAGACTTTCCCCTACAGTTAATAAAATAGACGTTAGAACTGACCATATGACAGCCACACAAAAACAACATATAAATTACTTAACCAAAAAGTACCCCCACCTTTTTACGGAACCGGACGAAAATCTTACTTACACAACTACNCTAGGAGAAATCAGGACTTCCTCAGATACCCCAGTTTACACACAAAGTACTACCCATACCCGCTCGTGATGAGAGACTTCGTGAAACAGGAAATAGAAGATTTGTTAAAGGATGGAATTATTAGACCATCCCGTTTACCCTATAACTCACCCGTGTGGGTTGTACCGAAGAAATTGGATGCATCA
>NW_016226847.1:0-1335 GCF_001687245.7 Rhagoletis zephyria
ACAACCACGCTGTCGAGTTTAAATAGCGGCAAATCCGCTGCACTTGATACTAGTTGGTTGAATAAGGAAACTGAATTAGCAACAGGAGTTTGCGGGATGTACATAGCTCAGTGGTTAACGCTTTTGACTTTGAACATCGAATTCGCAGGTTCGATCCCTGCTGAAGTCTAGAAAAAAGAAGTCTGATGAGGAGATGTGGTGATCTCCGAAATAGTGCTATAACTTCTACCGCTTAGACTTTGTTGCTTTTTCAATTTTTCCTAATAAACAATCGTGGTACAAAGCTCAATAAAAATATTAAAAATAAAAAGTATTTAAGCCAAAAAGAAATAACGTGACTTCAACATCATTTAATGCATTAATCGAGGTAGAGCATAAAGTCTTTGTGTAGGTCCGCTGCCCAGTTTTCGACGGACAGATAGTGAAAAGATGTTGTAAGTGCTTAGGTTTCAATCATAGTGCTAATAATTGCAAAAACAAACTACGATGCTGTAAATGCATGGGTGAACACAAACCCGAAAACTGCACTGAAAGAATTACCAACCCAGTGTGTGGCAATTGCTGCGATGCTAACAAAGATTTAGGGTTACAATTAAACACAGAGCATAGTGTATTTAGTAGGGAGTCCCCCGTCTATATAAGAAGATTCAAGTTTGAAAGACAAAAAGTAGGATGTTCGCAATCAAATTCTAGCAAACAGCACCATAGTAATTTGAAATGCGTCTATCTTAATATTAGTAGTATACTAGCTAATAAAGCTGAGCTCGAAAGACTTATTGAGGGAGTTGATCCTGACTTAGTCTTATGCTCCGAAACGTGTATAACAGATGAAATTAATGACTCAGAAATAAAGTTCCAACGTACCCGTAATAAGGTGTGATTCGCACAGTAGACACACAGGTGGTGTAATTGTAATCTTGCGAGACACAATTGATTTCAAAATAAAAATAAATCGATCCTTCAATAAAAATATATGGTGCATAGTCATACAATTAAAAAATTAGGTAAAGAGGTGTCAAATCGGTGTGGTTTATCACTCACCTAGTACGAGTGATGCAGATTTCCTGACCTATATGGAGGCCATCCTATCTGAAACATGTGATAATATGGTAGATACCATCATAATCGGGAATTTCAATATAAACCTTAACGTAATATCAAGCTATAGTAGGAAACTCAATAAGATATTCGCTCACCTAGCTATGAAACAACAAATCAATTTTAATACGCGGGTTACCGAGTATTCCGACTCACTCATTGACTTGTTGTATACTAATAGCATAGAAGTATCATGTGAAAAGTTGGAACAACAAAGAATATCGGATCATGAAACTA
>NW_016226848.1:0-1335 GCF_001687245.7 Rhagoletis zephyria
TTTTTCTTATTTATTTTCGATGATTTTTTATAAAAATATAGTTCATTCTACACCAACTAAACTTTGTACATCTTAATTCAACTTANTAAGGTGGTGTTACCGAAAAATTAATAAATATATTATATGTATATCAGAAAATTAATAAGATTAAATGAAATTATTGTTTGATTTCTAACCAAACCTACATATGTATGTAACTCAATCTCCTAATGTTTTGCCGAACCGTAAACATATGTTTACACATCCAATTTCGTGAGTATGTATCTGGTACTCACATCTTTTTTAAGAAGTTTCCCTTCTATCATGTGTACGGTGTTACACACGCATTTTTTTTTCTTATTTATTTTCGATGATTTTTTATAAAAATATAGTTCATTCTACACCAACTAAACTTTGTACATCTTAATTCAACTTAGAATGACGTTCATTCATCCTACCTTTCTCTTTCATCCTTTGATTGAGTTTATTAGCAAAGAAATAAAATGGGAGAGAAAATACCTTTCCACCGACACCTCTAAATCAGAATAGTTTAGGCTCAGTTATTCAAGTTTTTCTTATACCAATCTTTGAAAAAAGTTAAAAAACAGCATCAAAAATCTCATCATTACGATTCCGTTCAAATTTTTTTTAATTTTTTAATAATATTTTTATGCAAATTTTTTAAGCTTAAACCGTTTTGTCATTTGAGGGGAGTTTTTCAAAAAAAATTTTAAGAAACTATTTTTATTCATAAAAAACTCCTTTTTTGAAGGTATTTTGAAATTGGTCCAGCTCACTTAAATCTTAATATTTTTTCGAAATATTTTGGTGGACGTCTTAAAATATAATGAATTTTATAATACCAATGGAAAAATAGTACCGTTTTTTTTGTATGGGGAGTGATGCAGTCTAATATATATATTATATTTCAGGCTGAGTCGAGCTCGTAGGGTGGTGGAAAATTCGTTTGGCATATTAGTGGCGCGTTGGAGAATATATCGAGCTCCCATTGACGCTAAAGTTAATACCACCGAAGGCATCGTAAAAGCGACAGCATGCTTGCACAACTGGCTTCGCTAAAAGAAGTGCAATAATTACTTCTGCAATGGATATATTAATGAACCAAATGATAATGAAACCATTTAAACAAGTATTCAACCATTTTCCAGGCAAAATTGCGCGAATTTAGCAAAGCAAACAAGAGATTATTTCAAGTTTTTAACAACGAAGGTGCAGTCTCATGGCAATAGTATGTGATAAAAAAATACACTTAAATTTTGCTTATTTGTATCTATCTATCTACCGATCCGATCAAAATATCGATTATTTTATTGATAAGTTTCGCGAATCCCGAAA
>NW_016226849.1:0-1335 GCF_001687245.7 Rhagoletis zephyria
AGTTGACGGCTGAAGGCGGCCACCACTTTGGCGAGCTTGGTCAGCCAGGAAAACGAGCTGTCGCGCAGGACGACCTTCAGTTCGACTACGTTAGGGNAGTGATCATCTTAGAGGACTCTGAGGAGATGGGAAGCCCTTCGGGTGTGGGCAGAAAGGCGTTGGGCAGTTTATGCTCCATTTGGTAGTTGTACTGGTACTTGCCGTCATACTCGTCCGTGTCCATCAGCAGGTAAAGGGCACTCTGCTTGGTCAGATTGATCGCAAGGCCATTTCGAATGTTGTTCACCGCCGGCTCGGGGTCACGGGCGAAAGCTTGCTGAGCGTTTAAGCAGTCCATTACAGGCAGTTTATCGGCGATCAGGTCGATCATCTCCGGTGGCAGAATGTTCAGGGAAAACTCCATCTTTTAAATTCTCGGTAGACTGTTGACTCTTTTGCTCTCTGTGCAGTGCAACTTGAGGACTGCAGCACACTGTTGAGCAAGCTCCCTTTGTGTGGTTGCGGCTGAGGCGCACTTTTTTGTTCTCAGGCGCCTTCATTTTCCTTAAACACGTTCAACTGCTGCCGCCGCCAGCAGACAGTGATGGCAGCACGCGAACGCAGTGCTACAACCTGTTACGGCAAGTTCCGCCCTCGCCAAGCTCGAGTATTTGATGTTCAGCCGAAAAATAGCGCGCGCCTCAGCAGCGACACAAGGGAGCTTGCTCAACAGTTGGCTGCAGTCCTCAAGTTGCACTGCCCAGAGAGAAAAGAGTCAACAGTCTACCGAGAATTTAAAAGATGGAGTTTCCTCTGAACGTCCTGCCACCGGAGATGATCGACCTGATGATCGCCTGNGAGCATCCGGTGATCAGCCGATACGCATTTGTGCTCAGAGGCCCTCAAGAGCCTACGTTTTCTCAAAACACTTTCTGTGGTATTACTAGTTCTGAAGAACTGAAGTATTATTGATAAACACGGAAAAGGGTTAGAGAATGCAGGTGATTGATTGATTGATTGCAGTGCACCTGGGGATGAACACTAANGAAGCGAAATCGAAGCTCCCATCGAAACCTTTCCCACTCGACTGTTACAGCTTAAAGAAGAGCATATTGAAAAATGGACTCGATGGGGCGACGGTCAGTTTGCTCAATAGGTTTGCTGAGGCAGTTTAACAATCTTCATTAGAGTTGGCTAAATGATGCCTTCAGCTGGTCCAAAGCACGAAATGGGCGCATTGCCTTCTCCATGCACTTGCGCCCATCATTGCCGGGGTAGATCTCGCAGAGTGAGCAGGAGTAGTCGCGGGGAAAGACCAACTCGAGCTGCTGCAAGTTGGGAAAGTGTCGGAGAATG
>NW_016226851.1:0-1335 GCF_001687245.7 Rhagoletis zephyria
TTAATTAAAATTTTGTTTTTGTGAAATTTGGCATGTAAACGCTTGTAAAACTCTGAAAAGCTATGTATGCATATCAAATAAAAATAAAAATGAAACATTTTCAACTGTACTCGTAACATACTGATCCTGTTATTTGAGCTGCATGACCCAAACTCACGTACCAACATTTAACGCTGCCATTAAAAAGATATACGCACAAGTGCCAAACCAAGTTTAACGAAAAGCGCAAAAATTTTCAATAGTCCCTGAAAAAAAGCACAATCACTTTACTGAAACAACAACAATGAACAGGGAGAAAAAATAATATAAATAAATAACAAGGCAAAGTCGACTATACTTACGGTGACCATCCCTCCTGTATTATACGGGACAGTCCTTTTTTTTTACCCATTGTCCTGTTAATTAATTTATTTTATACGGGACGCCAAATGTTCTGTATTTCTTTTAATGTCCTGTATTTGTCCCGTATTCGGTGCTCCGACGCCTTAACTGCTCATTAAAATGGCTTGCCTATGAACGAGTTTGGTATATATGATGTTGGTATATAATCGTAATTTTCTTTATAAACAGTTATAATTTTCTAATTTGAATGCCTATGATTCGAATCGAGGAATACATACAGTGGCCAAAATAGAAATTGGGATTCAACATTTTAGTAAGTTTTGGCATTTTTCCTTAGTTTATTTAATGTTTATTATTTAGTTTATTTAAGTACCGCTCTTTTAATACCAAAATTTCAACTTTGTGCAAAAGCTATAAAAATTAATTCTGCAATGTTTCACCAAAATTTCAAACTTTTTAATTAGAATCTTTAGAAAAAAATTTTATTTGCAGTTTTGTAACTCATTAAAGTTGAGTATAATAAATTGCGAGTGGAAAGTGCTGCTCATTTGCTTCTCTTTAAAAAAAAAATGATCGAACATACATACTTTAAATGAAAAAATGTGTAACACCGTTAACAAAAAAAAGTTGCCAAAAATTAGTGGTAAGCCTTACCGACTTAATATTGCACTTTATTATACTAAAATTTAACGAAAATTTTTNAACCAAGTTTAACGAAAAGCGCAAAAATTTTCAATAGTCCCTGAAAAAAAGCACAATCACTTCACTGAAACAACAACAACAACGAACAGCCAGAAAAAATAATATAAATAAATAACAAGGGAAAGTCGACTATACTACATAAGACAACATCAATGACTGCGGGAACAAATAACCAAAGTAGCGAGGAGAAAAACAAGCAAACAAGTGGTACATTTAAATAGCAATGCGTACAAACAAAGCAAGGAGCATCAAGTGTACATATGCGATGGTGGAGCTAGTGATGCTGGCGGT
>NW_016226852.1:0-1078 GCF_001687245.7 Rhagoletis zephyria
GCGGTGAAGCGGTCAGCGACGGCGATCATCTCATTCATCTCCACGGGTGGGCGGCTGCTGCTGTTGTTCAACAGGTGAGAGGATGAGGCGAAGGCAGAGGCGAAGGCAGCAGGAAGAGCACGGTCCCTAGCCATAGTTTGTGGGGCCCTAACCGCAGCAGCAGCAGCAGAAGGAGGAAGAGGAAGAGGATTCTGAAGAGCCGAAATAGAAGTGGACTCAAGTGGACGCTTTCGGGTGGTGATGAGACTGATGTTGCTGCTGTTGTGTTCTGTTGGCTCCTGCTTGAAGGTTTTCGAAAATGGGAGCTGGTTGCCGCTGCTGTTGTCGTTACTTCCATTGGAGGCGTTGTTGTTGTTGTTGTTGTCAGTGGAAGAAGATGGAATGGTGCTACTTCCTTCTCTAGGTCGTTTAGCCAAATCTTCGCCCTGAAGCATGTTGTGATCCATCGCCTCCTCCTCTGTCTCTTCTATCTCTTCCTGCTGATGTTGCTGCTGCTGCTGCAGATCACTGTTGTTCCAGACCACCTGCCCATCATCTGATGCTCTTCGGTTGACCTGTTCATTGGTTTGGACATTGTTTTCCTCCTCCTCCTCCTCATCGCCGATCACTATCTCCTCCTCTTCAGACTTTACGATGACGCGCCTCAGACCATTCTCTTTAACAACAGACGACCGTAGACCGCCGCCGCTGCCGCTTCTGCTCACCACCCCTAAGGCTCGAGGAGGCTCTTCTACGACAATTCCATCCCCCTCCTCCCTGAAGGCCTCCAGCACCTTCTTGTAGATGGCCAGCGAGTAGAGCTCTACATCGATGCCGTCGGCGCTGCCCCAGTCCAGTCCCGTGGGCCAGTTCACCGGCCAGGTCTTTGGTTTGAGTCGAATCTCGAAGAAAGCCTCCTCGTTGCTGTCGAAGAGCAGCAGGACAGTGCACCTGTCCGGCGGGGGAAGCGGAAAGCAATCCTCGTACTGTGTCCGCAGGGCGTACTTTAGCTTCCGCAGAATGAACGCTCGGCTGTTGGGCTGCTGTTGTGGTGAAACTTGTTCAATCTGATTACTTCTACGCGAGGTGTCGGCTGTCA
>NW_016226852.1:1143-1335 GCF_001687245.7 Rhagoletis zephyria
GCGACGAAGCAGCTCCTCTGCCGGATCCGATTGGTGGTTCATTCTGAGGAAGTGGTGTGTGTCAGCTGAAAGAGAGAGAAAGTAAACACCGAATGTTAGAAGCTAAGAAAGGCTGCAGGTAATAACAGCAAAAACAACTTACTTAAAAAGAAAGTGGTAAACAAAACAGTGGCAGCAGCAGCGATTCCTTGG
>NW_016226854.1:0-1335 GCF_001687245.7 Rhagoletis zephyria
ACATATGTTCTATGTTGCTCACCTGATTGCAATGCGTTACACTAGCATGAATACGCGTGCGTGTGTGTGCGTGTGTGTATGAATGTGTATACATACCTGCACTTGCCATTTGTAGGTCATTCCTCAGATCCATCATTTGTGTCAGCTACATGTGCGTTATTATCAGCGTGGTGACAGGTGACGTGGCGTATTGGCAACAAAAAAAAACAAAACATGTACTCAGGTGCACATACATTATGGAGATACATGTTTCACTCATTGCTCACACTATACGTATAAGAAACGACAGGTACCCAACGTTACAGGAAAATACATACATACATATATATAAAGTCGTGAAAGTAGTTCTAAAAATCTTGGAAAATATGATGAAATATAATTTTACCAAGTTAGTTGGAATAATAGCTCAGTAGCAGCTTAGTGGTAGTCGTCAAAAAAAAAAAAAAAACTAAATCGGTATAGAAAATTGCTTACACTTTTAGTGCTAAAAACTAAAGAACACAACTGTTTCTGTATTACCTAGTTTGTTAAGCCATTGAGTTTTAATATTTTCAGCAAGAAGACCAAATTTATTTCTTTTGTTCCTTTTAAGTGCAAAATTTTCATAATATTTTTGGAGAAAAAATTCTTTTTTATGTAAATAGGTACACATAAAATTAATCATACCAAGGTCTTTCGTAAAACAATTGTCAATTCTGGCAACTATCTTAAAAGCTCTTTGGTGCCTTTCGAGAGGCTAAATAAAGGATTTGCTAAAGGTTAGGCCTTAGCGTTTTTCTGAACATTTAACTAAATAAAAAAAAAACTGAAATTAAAAAAGAAAAAATTGTATTTAAATTAAGAATAATATTTTTCTTAAAAAATAGCAAAACTTCAATAAAAATTAAAGAGAAAAAAGAAAGAAAAAGAAAGAAAAAATTAAATCTAAAATAAGTTAAAATAAGTTTATAAACATTACATGAATTTAAAAAAATAAACTATCTTTTTTTTACAAATAAAAATAAAATCTAACAATTAGATAAAAGCTAAACTGCATAACAACAAAAATAATTATAAAATTTAAGAAAAAAATTGAGAAAAGAAGTAACATAAATCGTAAAGAAGGAAAAAATATATGTTTCTAAATATTAAATGAAATAAACTATTATTTTTTCGTTTTTTTTATGGCCCTATAACAATTGTATTCAACAATTTTACTAAGCTTGGGGTTGTTCTTCCACAAACGTTTTCATTAATAGCGGCCTCAAACTTAATAAAATTCAAATTAAAAGCAGTTCAATTTTTCATAACATTTTTTTAAAGCAATAAAATATAAAAATTAAATACAAAAAAAAA
>NW_016226855.1:0-1335 GCF_001687245.7 Rhagoletis zephyria
TTACTAAGTAGAAGTAAATAATTCATATTAGAAAAAACGAAATTATAAAATTAAATAGAAATAATGCATATAACAAAAACCGAAATAATGCATGCATGCACAGTTTCGGTTGAAAACCGAAATAATGCATGCATGCACAGTTTCGGTTGAAAACCGAAATAATGCATGCATGCACAGTTTCGGTTGAAAACCGAAATAATGCATGCATGCACAGTTTCGGTTGAAAACCGAAATAATGCATGCATGCACAGTTTCGGTTGAAAACCGAAATAATGCATGCATGCACAGTTTCGGTTGAAAACCGAAATAATGCATGCATGCACAGTTTCGGTTGAAAACCGAAATAATGCATATGAAAGAAAACGAAGTAATGCATACATGCACAGTTTCGGTAGAAACCGAAATAATGTCTAAATGCACAGTTTCCATATGCGCGATTTCGGTGCCCCAATGTCAAGTGTGAATTACAGCGTGGAAGATTGGGGAATTAAAATGGACTGGGCGTTCTTTGCAACCAGTCGTGGCAAAGGAGCCGTGGATGGGTTAGGAGCAACAGTGAAGCGCCAACTTTGCACTGCAATCAAAGCTAGACAAGTTTTAATAAACTCGGTTAGGGACTGCTACGACTATTTACCTGCTAATCCGAAATGTATCACATATATGTTTGCGAGCATCGATGATATAGCTAAGCACAAAGAGATGTTGTTCGAGCGATGGGCAAACTTAGCTTTGCTACCACAGATGCAAAAAAGTCATTACTTCGCTTGCCTCGGTAAAATCAGTATCTCATATGGTTTGACATTGGTTTGCGTACTCGTCACACCCGTCACAGTGACTAAAGTTGGTATAAATCGTTTGGATTACATTTTTTTTATTCTTATTTTTAGGCATTGTGCCCACGGCTAAAACCTAACATATAACAATCGTTTTTAAAAATTTGATATTATAGTTTAAGAATTTCACCTTAAAATGTAAGTTAAAATGTCACACCCGTCACCCTGGAATGAGCCATAAGCAATAAGGGGCTCTTTTACAACGCTTTTATCAACTTGCAATGTTGTGGATCCAGAAGCTGAAAGGTGCACACACATGCATTTACATATGTATGTACATACAAACGAGCACCAATTAATTTTATTTAAAGAATGACGTGTCGTCTATTTCCGCTGTAGCAAACGTAGTACATAGGGCGGCATCTAGATGTCATCTACCTCGCCCTATTCACTACAGCTATCGCCCTATGCACTACTTCACTACAGATGTCGCCCTATTCACTATGCTTTTTTATAGGAGCTTTTCAAAGCTTTGCTTTGGTGTCGGACACACAACATTGAA
>NW_016226856.1:0-1335 GCF_001687245.7 Rhagoletis zephyria
CAGGCCGCCTTCTTAGCAGAGGACGCTTTGGTCGGCTGTGCTCTTTTCTCCGGCCCTCTGATGTGTTGTTTTGATTAGTCGTTCGAATCCGCGACCGCCTAGAGAATTTCTGTGTTTCGCGAAAAATGTCGAATTTCGTGCCTGATAAGCGTCATTTGCGGGAAGGTCTTTTGCTCCTCTTCAATCTCAAGAAGAACGCGCGCGAAGCGCATCAATTGCTTGTCTCGGCTTACGGTGATCTCGCCCCCAGCCTGTCGCAGTGTGAAAAGTCGTTCAAAAAGTTCAGAGAATGAGACTTCGATCTCGACAACAAAACACGTGAAAACGCCCCGAGATAGTTCGAGGACACGGAACTGCAGGACCTGTTGGATCAGAATGACACGCAAACACAGGAAGAACTCGCGGAACAACTACATGTTGACCAAGCAACCGTATCCAGACGCTTGAATGCTATGGGACTCGTCCAGAAGCTGTCAAAATGGGTCCCGCAGTGAACGATCTCTTGAGCGCCGTCTGACCATCAGCACTTTGCTGCTCGCCCGGAACGAAAGGNCTTGAGCGCCGTCTGACCATCAGCACTTTGCTGCTCGCCCGGAAGTCTTTTCTCTATCGGATCGTCACCGGGGACGAAAAATGGATATTTTTCGACAACCCAAAGCGGCAGAAGTCATGGTTGAAGCCCGGGACATCACCAAAAACGACCGTGAGGCCAAATCGATTCGGCAAGAAGACCATGCTGAGCGTATGGTGGGATCAAGAAGGAGTCGTGTATTTTGAACTGCTAAAACCCAGTGAAACCGTGAATACGGTACGCTACCAACAACAACTAGTCAATTTGCGGCGAGCCCTGAACGAAAAACGGCCGATATGGCGCGACAGGCACAACAAACTGATTCTGTTGCACGATAATGCCTCCTCGCACACCGCTGTGCTGGTGAAAAACACCCTTAGAGAGTTCCAGTGGGAAACCCTACCCCACCCCGCTTACTCGCCAGACTTAACTCCCTCTGATTACCATCTGTTCGGCCCCCTCGAAAACGCTCTGAAACAGCAGCACTTCAGTACTTTTGAAGANATCTGTTCGGCCCCCTCGAAAACGCTCTGAAACAGCAGCACTTCAGTACTTTTGAAGAAGTCGAAATTTGGGTGAAAAACTTTTTCGACCAAAAAACTACAGAATTCTACCGAGCAGGAATTCGAGCTCTACCCATAAGATGGGCCAAGTGTATAGCAAGCAAAGGAGCCTACTTTGAATGAAATCGCTCTCTTTGGTTTCCTGTGAGAAACTCTTGTTTTCAGTCAAAAAACCGTAATTTTCGATGCATAGACCTAGTA
>NW_016226857.1:0-1334 GCF_001687245.7 Rhagoletis zephyria
TTTCCATCATCGCGGAAAAATTTTGTTTATGCAAATTAGTATGGAAACAATGAACAGGCGAAACTTCTAGACACACTAATTGGTTTACTTATGTCTATGCATACAATATAAAAATTGCAAATATAAGAAAATGATAAAAAATTTTGTTCAAGTTTTTTTTTATTTTAAAATAATTTGTTTATAATCTGAACTATTTTAGTCATATTATTATCAAAAATCAGTAACATTAAGTCTCGCCTTCAATTTGTTAATTATTACGCACCGATCGAGTAACATTTACCAAAGTTATATCGAAAAACTTAAGTGGATTTCCAGTTTTTTTCTAAAAAAATTTCTCTTCAATTGTATAAATAACCTTTAAATAAAAGAACCGGATTACAGAAAACTGTGCCAGCGAGTGACTTTTTTCGTTCAAGCTGAATGCAAAGCAATATCGTCCAATTGGAGAGTCCTCAAAAGGATTTCCCAGGATATGTTAAAGACTATTGCATTTACCTACAGACACTTTTTCACATAATGGAATTAACTAAAATATTTATGTATATCTAAACACTTATTGCACGTCCCCTACTTTCATATAACGGCAAATTTAGAAACCGCGAAAAATGTGCTTCTGCGGCGACTAATGAAATCATTCCGCACCAGTTTTCAAGACTGCAAAAATGGACTTAAAATGGGCGTTTCTCACCCTAATTGTAATGTATGTAAATACTTATATGTTTGAAACTACTATTAACTTGTCGAACGATTCCTAATCTTTGACAATACATTCATTCACCACGATCTTGAAAACTGACCAAATCGGTGTGACCAAGTCCATGGTCATTTTAATATTGTAGAAACATCCGAAAACATTAAAAGGTTTGAAATAAATCTCGTCTCACTTTTTTGTATTTTTCACTTGGTTGCTGAAGTAATGAAGAATTGAAAATTCATAAGGGAAAATCATAGTTTTCTTATTTTTTATTTTAATATCTTAAAAACGTGTAGACTTATTGAAAAATGGTAAATGATCTGAGGTACTAAATATAATAGCCCTTAATTTGATATATCATCCTGTTTATAACAATAACGCATTTCATAGATATTACAAGCCAAAGTTTCATTTTCAAAATTCATACACTTTGATTCAATTGCGCAGGCTAAAGATAAATTTTAAATTAATCTTTCGTGGCCAATAACAATTGGCTGAGACCTAAGACATCATAATATTACTATTACAATGCGGTCAAATGACTTTTATTTTCCCCCATACAAAATCGACCCAGCCTAATGTACATAGATATGTGTGCACATATGTATGTGCCTACCTATAAAACTGGCCAAAATAGCAC
>NW_016226858.1:0-1334 GCF_001687245.7 Rhagoletis zephyria
TAATAAACAATCGTGGTACAAAGCTCAATAAAAATATTAAATATAAATAATTTAACTCATTTACGATCATATTTTAACCCATATTTTAACCCATTAGTTGCTAATTTTTTTATAGTCTTTCCCCAGCTAATTTTATTAAAAATAGGTAAGTTAAGGTTACAATATAATCAGGAAGAACAAGTCAAGTGACATTCTCATTCCTCACAGTCGGAATCTAAATCCCGCCCAAGACCTGTTAAGCTAATATTATTCGCTTCAAGTTCTACTAAGTAACTCCATTGCTTCAGCAAAGAAAGATATCCGGTTGATGACCACTGGCAACAAGTGCTTGCAAGCAATTAGAGGGTTTGATGAAACTAGCAATCTATTAAAAACGTTTTCTAAATTGTCAGCGCGACTCGTTTTCCTACTACAGATCTCTCTAAAGTTTTTAAAGTTCTTGTCCGAACTAAATCCGCTTCTCTGTAGTGCGTCCATAACTTCTCGTGGACAATTAATTTTTTATTCTACCCTAACCTACCTGTCAACATATTTCAACGCAGTTGAGTCAAACTATTTTAAGTCGCTTATGAATTTGTGCGTGTGGCTTATTTTGCATAATGTACTTACGAAAAGCCTTATGTGTTCAGGAAATCGGCCTTTGGTATTCGCATAGGGAATGCTATTCTGTTACCTTGCTGCCAATAAAGCAGCAGCTGTAGCATATTCTGTTGTAAAGACGCCCTTTTCTAGAAGCTTATTTTATGTACGTCTAATGACCTGTAAGAGTAGTTACAAGCCTACACGCCTTTTTCCTTGGCCGATTTAAGAGATTCACTCTTCTTGTTCTGCTATAATCAGGACAAAACTCACTTCATCCAAACTAGCTGCTGCCTTAACCAATTCTTCCGCTGTCACGTTACCTTCTTCGACTTACCAAACCTACTTAAGGTGTATTATTTAACTAGCTTAAGGCCTGATTATGGCAACTTAATGTAACTTAGAGGCTGTCACATAGAATTTCTCTTAAATCGATGCTGCTCATATTTGAACACACAAAACTTAACGCAACATTCACCTCTACTTCATTTTGCTTTTCTAAGTTCTAATTTACATTAAGTTAAGTTCAGTTGCCATAATCAGACCTTTAGACTTGATTTCAGTTGATGCTATTACCAAAAGTGCTGCCTGGGTAAGATCATTAGACCATTGCTGATTAGATTTTGTAACGCTATTTGCAGTGTTCAGTCGATAATTCATCAGCTCCGGTGGTCCTAATGTTTTTGAGCTGGATTATTGCTATTCACACCTCGACTTGTCCAAGGTCATTCCATTACGCTAGACTGGCTTCTTGT
>NW_016226859.1:0-1334 GCF_001687245.7 Rhagoletis zephyria
CATGGGTACATGACCTAGTTTTCTTTCTACATAAATATAGCTATTTTTTGTAGAGTCGTAAGCATTCGTATAGTTCCGGCTCAGTTTTTTTTTTCATCTTATTACGGCACCTTGTAGTGCCTGCTAAACTCACCATATGATTACCGATAATATTTATCTGTTTTTGTTATTTTATGGCCTTATAACAATTATATTCAACAATTTTTATTGAGCTTGAGGCCGTTTTTTAATGAAAACTTATTGTGGAAAAGCAACAATAATTTGAAAAAATGGTAGAAGTGATAGCTATTTCGGAAATCACCACATTTCCTCATCAGACTTCTTTCAGTAGGATTCGAACCGACGATCCTACTGACTCAGTCAGTTGCCTACGCACTGTGCTAAGTTCGCCTTGTTAATTCTTGTTTCTTATTTCCAATATTTCACTTGGTTAAGCCAACTACAATCAAGCGCAGCTATTCCGCTGCAATTCACTTGATCATGTGGTTGTTGGTTTTGTTGGTTTTTGCTAATAATTCTATTTTTAGAATGTTTAACTTTTAGGTGTGCTCGTCCTTAAGTTATTTGTTTTTGTTATTTTTTTGGCCTTATAACAATTATATTCAACAATTTTTATTGAGCTCGAGGCCGTTTTTTAATGAAAACTTATTGTGGAAAAGCAACAATAATTGGAAAAAAGAGGTAGAAGTGATAGCTATTTCGGATATCACCTATTTCCTCATCAGACTTCTTTCAGTAGGATTCGAACCGACGATCCCACTGACTCAGCCAGTTGCCTATGCACCGTGCTAAGTACGCCTTGTAAATTATCGTTTGCTTTTTTCCACTATTTTCATTTTTGTTATGCCAACACAATCAAGCGCAGCTATTCCGCTGCAATTCACTTGATCATGTGGTTGTTGGTTTTGTTGGTTATTGTTGCTATTTCTATTATTAGAATGTTTAACTTTTAGGTGTGCTCGTCCTTAAGTTATCTGTTTTTGTTATTTTATGGCCTTATAACAATTATATTCAACAATTTTTATTGAGCTCGAGGCCGTTTTTTAATGAAAACTTATTGTAGAAAAGCAACAATAATTTGAAAAAATTGTAGAAGTGAGTGATAGCTATTTCGGAAATTACCACATTTCCTCATCACACTTCTTTCAGTAGGATTCGAACCGACGATCCCACTGACTCAGCCAGTTGCCTACGCACTGTGCTAAGTTCGCGTTGTTAATTCTTGTTGCTTATTTCCACTATTTCACTTGTTAAGCCAACTAGTGAAGTCAAGCGCAGCTATTCTGGTGCAATTCACTTGATCATGTGGTTGTTGGTTTTTGTCAATATTTCTA
>NW_016226860.1:0-1334 GCF_001687245.7 Rhagoletis zephyria
TTTTGCAACCAGCCATGGAAGCGAACCGCAACTACAACAGCAGTCGCAATCACAATGGCTTTTACCGGGGCAATCAGCTCCAGCTCCAACAGCAGCAGCCCTCATTCTTGGCTACCAACGAGGGAATGCTCCCACCTGGTTCACTCAATGTGCATCCCGCTTATGCGGTTTCGCCTGTGGTTTGGCCGCCGATTACCCAACAGCCACAACACCTCCCGCCGCCGCCGCCGCCGCCGCCCATCAGCTATCATCTGCCCACTTCATACTATCAACCACAGCCACCACCACAACAACAACAAGTGACCAGTGGGCTCTACAGCCCTGTTCAGAGCTCTGTCAGCTCTGGCAGCTTTNCCACAACACCTCCCGCCGCCGCCGCCGCCGCCGCCCATCAGCTATCATCTGCCCACTTCATACTATCAACCACAGCCACCACCACAACAACAACAAGTGACCAGTGGGCTCTACAGCCCTGTTCAGAGCTCTGTCAGCTCTGGCAGCTTTGTCCCGGCAAGTGCAGCTTCCCAAAAGCAAAGTCTTCTTCAGGAACTGCATCAGTATCATGTATTGTACCGGAAAGGGCTTGACAAAGTACGCAGACTTGAGCAACGCATTTCAAACATGGAGCAAACTAATGCCAAGCTGCAGCAAACCAATGCCAAGCTGCAGCAAACCAATGCCAAGCTGCAGCAAACCAATGCCAAACTGCAGCAGGATCTCTTTTATGGTTCGGAAATATTCAACCAAATGAAAGACAAAATCGAAGCGCTGGAAGGTCAGTTAGTGAGAAGCAGCACAATGAATAGTGGTCTGATGCCGTCTTCGGCGGTGGTGCAAGAGAATCAGCAGCAGCAGCCTCGTCATCTTTACCCATTGTGCGACGTCAACAACAACGCACACAACTTGCAAGTGAATCCAACGGTGAGTACTTTGCTATTTCCCAGGTTCTGGCACATGTGCAAACTGACGATTTTGAACTTTAATCCGCATCTACTAAATATAGCAGCACTGTGAAAGCCATACAGAAAGTGCCCCAATAGGTCCAACACCTGCGCCTGGAAACTCAGCAAGTGTGAGCGATGGCTCATGCTGCATAAAGGTAAGCTAGTGACTGAAATCACGTAATTACACTTGATGCTAATTCAAACTATTTTTGTTTTGTTCCTTGCTCTACACATTCCTTAGATACCGGTTACTGTTGGTGAGATGCTGGAATTATTAAGCAGCTGTCCACCTGAAATGGAGTTTCATTTTGCTGGGACAGGAAACACATGCTCTGTTGGGGTTCAATGCGGTACGCCACATCCTGTACTACTAAACAATGTCAAAGAAAC
>NW_016226861.1:0-1334 GCF_001687245.7 Rhagoletis zephyria
TTTTTTTTTTCGCTTCGAGGGAACCCTACAAATGTTTTCAACTCATTTTTAATATGTAACATTTATTAGCTGGAGTAGGAGGATCGATTTTCTTCAAAATTGCCACTTTTTCTGCACTTTGCACCAAAAAGTTTAATATAAACAAACGAAAATTCAAAAAATCGATCTAAACTGGTTTCTTTCAAATTTAATAAGCTTTCAGTTAAAAACAAACGATCAAAGTGAGTGGAAAATTAAGGCTCCAGTGAATTCTGAACACTAAATACTAGTTTTGAACCACTGTGGGATGGTGTTTGAATTTATTTTAGAATAAAGTTTCCACTTAATTTTTATCACAAATTAGTATCGAAACGAAGCCACTTGGGTGTTGCCTGCTCAAAGGACCAAAAATCAAACTGTTCACGGCCTTGACGGGGTCATTAAAGAGGATCGCCACTCGTTTCAAAAGTTAAATTCAAATTAGTTAATAAGATAAATGAATTACTAAAATATGGGTATCAATCGAAATGGGTTTGAAAAGGCTTTATTTCTGAACTATTTTTAGGGGATTGCCGCAGTAATTCGTCAGTTAATTAAAATATGTATCGCAATGTCGAAGAATGTTTTAGGATGTCTTAGCTTAAATATACTTTTTAAAGGGGTTGTCACCTGTTTGAGAAGTCGAATTTAATTCACTTATACACAAGTCATATAAACACACAAAAATACGGGTGTCAAACGAAAGAGTCTTAAGAAATCTTGACTTTTAATATTTAAAATGTTTGAAGAGGGTTGCCATGTCTTTAGAAATTACATTCAAATTATTTAACAAGATTGATGAGTTATTAAAAGATGGATATCGTGTAAATGGATTTGAAAGCTATATTTCCGAAATATAGTTAAGGGGGCTGTCAGCTATTTAAAAAACCTAACTCATCTTAAATTAGGGCAATTAGGTAATTGAAATATAGATTGAAGAAGATTTTAATTTGAACATTTTTGAAAGGTCGAATTAAGTTACCTACTTATACACCAAGAATGATCGTGCTTATACACAAGGTATGTATATGAAATTTTAAAATATGGGTGTCCAACGAAGGGGTGTTAAGAAATCTTTAGTTTGAATACTAAATCTATTTTTGAGGTGTTTGAAGAGGGTTGCCGCCTGTATACAATTTTTTAATTATTTAAAAAGTTAGATAAATTAATTATTAAAATATGGATATCAATAAAAATGCGTTTGAAAAAGCTTTACTTCTGAAATTTGTTTGGGGCATTACCACACGTTTAAAATATCAATTTCAACTTAATTCCACACTTAATTAAAATATTTTCCTCAATGACAGAGGAAACAA
>NW_016226862.1:0-1334 GCF_001687245.7 Rhagoletis zephyria
CGACTATTCCTGTTTAATCGTTTCTTTTTAGGAAATTCTTACCACCATAAACATACTATGTATTATTTACACTAGTAACTATTTATGTAAATATGTTTGTATTTTTTATGATTAATATATGCAAATAAAAGAAGTAAACACAACAACCATCGAGTAAATTTTTATTTGTGTCAAACTGAAACTTTTTTTCCAATAATAAACGGTTAGCTGATTCACGTCTACAGCAAGTTCATAAAATTAATTGAAAACTTGTATCAACCAAAGCATTGTTTATATTTGCCCAACAATGATTTTANAAGTAAATTGCAGACTTTCGTGAACTAGATATTTATTTCGCCATATCCAACTATGCCACTTGGTCACTATAACCAAATCTTGGTTATTACAACTAAACCTTTTTCTGAGTGTAGTTTATTTATGCGGAAAAAGAGTAACGATGTGTTGTGAGCAGCGTTGCCGAATTGACGATTTCGTCGTCATTTTGAAGTATTTTTTTTTAGCTCAATGACGATTTGACGATTTTCCAACATATATCGTGTACATAAATTTAAAATTCACCGCAGTTTAAAATTTTTAGAATTTTGTTAGTTTTTAATTTCTTGAAGTTTCCCCTTTTTAGTAACTTGAGTGGAATTCCAAAATTTTCTAAACTTCAAAACTTTGGCTGCGTTTCTTTATACATTCCGGATAAACCCATTTCACAACCAGAATAAACAGAATGCCATTGAAGTATACGTTTACATATCATCAGGAGCGTTCTAAAGAATAAGTAACCAAAAAAGTTTATTCCAAACGTTCAGAATGAATAAAGAAATGCAGCCTTTGTGAATTTGAGAAATTTTAGTAAATCCCAATAATTCGATATAATGATGAATACTAGATTTCTAGAAATTTTTTATTTTTCAAAAATTTTGAGAATTGTAAGAATTCTAACAAATTTTTTCTAAGTAAAAGTGTTGAATATACAAAATTGATCAAACGAAATTAAAAGTTTTCGAATGTGGAAAACATTTTCATATTTCGTCGTTTTTGAAAATTTAAAAAATTTTCGTAACTCTTGAAGATTAAAAAAAACTTTGGACGTTCATGTTTTCAAAATTAAAAAAAAATTTAAAATTCTCAAACTTTGTTATATCAATACAAAATTTTTAAAAGTNACTTTGGACGTTCATGTTTTCAAAATTAAAAAAAAATTTAAAATTCTCAAACTTTGTTATATCAATACAAAATTTTTAAAAGTCCAGAAAAGCGGAACAATTTTGGAATTTTTCAAAAATGTTAATATCTTTTGTTTTTGTTATTTTTTTGGCCTTTATAACAATTATATTCAACAA
>NW_016226863.1:0-1334 GCF_001687245.7 Rhagoletis zephyria
ACTTTTGGCCCTTTTTTGTTGTTGGCAGCCCTGGCTGTAAGGGCGTCATAATCAAAAAATATATATATGTTTGAGTTAAGTATGCAAAAAAAGAGTTCGCAAAATTTTATTTTCTTTTATCATTTTTAACTCGAAAAATAAAAATAATTGTAAATTACAGAAGGACGTACGCACGCGAATACGTGAGTATAGTTAAAATTGTTTTACCAAAATTACCCCGAAATTCGTCCTTCTAACTTGATTAAAATAATAATAAAATAAAATTAGTGTAAAAGGCATTTCCTATACTTATTGAATTCGGCCTTGTCAACCAAAAAACCTATTTTTTGCTATATTTTGCAAATAGTTTCTAGGGTATATTGACTTGTTCGTGTTTTTTGAAATTTTTTGGTTTTTGTCGCACGATGTTTTAGTACATTTTATTTTTCTTGTTTTACTCGGATATATTTTATTTAGTTTAATTAAATTTGATTCAATAAAAAATATTTTTAGTAAATGTTTCTAGAGCATCCCACTGTGTTTTAATAAAAGACAATAAGGCGCATGCTCATGCAGCACATATGTATGTATGTATGTACATATATATACACATTGAACAGCGTCAACAATGACGTTAAAAAAAAGAAAACCAAATACGACCGGTTGGAGGCATCGTCAACTTAGAGAGGGTTAATATTTGTTTGCTTAGCATTTTGGATTTGACAGGCAAGTGGCGCTTAAAGAATCAAAGATGCACTCGTACAAATCTGAAAGGGTATTCAGCTCGCAATACGTTTATATATGTACTAGCATGCATGTAAATATGTATGTATAACCGTTTTTAAGGAATAACGCTTGTAAATCAAAGTCATTTAAATACCAAATGCGCCAATTGAAGTGCAGCGTCAAGTGACTTTACAACACATGAAAAAGTGTGAGAATTTGAATAAAACACCAGTGGAGTGTAGTACAGACTTGTAATGCTGTCTTGCGCATGCGCCATATCATATGAACCTACATATGTATGTATGTATGTATATAGGCATACGTGCAAAGTTAGGTAAATAAAAGAGCAGTGAATCGTTGGGTAAATTTTAATGCCAAGAATTAAGCATATTTACTAGGCTTGGGGAGCTTTTGAACTAAATAGCGAAAGAGCCAGCTCTTTTAATTGAGCTAGTTCATTAGTTCGTTCATTAAAGTGAACTACAATTTACTGTGGCCACACTCCAATAAAAATGGATATGTAATTTTAACACCATCAATGGGCATCTCGTTTTTTGTTGTAAAGGCTAGGGTTGTTCGACTTTAGATTTTATAATTCCAATGGAAAAATAGTACCGATTTTTTTTTTT
>NW_016226864.1:0-1334 GCF_001687245.7 Rhagoletis zephyria
AAGCCATGTCTGTCTGTCCGTCCGTCCGTCCGTGTACACGATAACTCGACCAAAAATTGAGATTTCTCAACGAAAGTTGGTATGTAGGTTTCCCTTTACCCAAGGTAACGGTAGTTTCCAGAAATACGAGAACAGCGATATTTTAGTAAGGACTGAAGCTTATTCACTGAAAAGTGTTATTTACAATGATTTTTAGACGTTGTTAGACTTGATACAACATAGCAAATGGCTGAAATTTTTTAAAATCAGACATTAACCACGCCCTCATCTCATATAACGGTAATTTAAATCTCGATAAATCTTCGAAAAATTAGTAAATACAGAAGCTAATTTATTCAAAATTGATGCTTGCAATAATTCTTTAGTAAAAAACACGTTTATGATACAATTTTGGAAAATCGGCGTGGCACCGCCCACTTATGACCAGGTATGTATATCTCGGTAACCGTTCAAACAATTTGTACCAAACTTGATACGATATTTCGCTTATCACATAAAAGCAAAGCGTTAAAAATTATTGAAATCGGACTTTTTCATATAACGGTAAATTTTGGAAATTCTTAAAACTTCGATAGTTCGAAATTTAAGGACGCTAATTTACCTAAAATTGATACTAACAACAATTCCTTGAAAATAAGTAATATTAATATAGAATTTTGGAAAGTGGGTGGTGTGATACCGCCCACATCGAACCATATAAGTTTATCTCATTAAGTACTATACTATCGAAATTGTTAGAAAGTGAAAAACTATATTTAATACTTGCGCCGGGTATTTAATGTTCGGCTCCACCCGAACTTAGACTTTTTTATTTTAACTCTTTTTAATTAAGGACTTTTCATTTTTTTACGCGGTAGACTTTTTGCTGGAATCGCCCATAGACCGCCTTTTGGAGGTGGGATCGGGCACAAAGGGACCTGCAGTTTCATCTTCTTCAAAACAGGAAGGGCAAATAAGTTTGTCAAGTATGCCTCGCGAAGTGACCACATAGGAATTTTAAATGTTGTCTGCTATCCTACTTGCTTAACGAAGCAGCCCCTCGAAGCCACTCAGTCATTACTGAGTACTAAAACTGGTTGGGGGCTAAGAAATACGGGACCAGAGTCCTCAGTAACCAAATCAGCAGGTATTCCCGTGTGACTTGTGTTTTACGAGTATTTAAAGTAACGCACGTTGTTGCTTAAATTTACGAACATAATTTAGCTTAGACTTGCATTGCCTACTTTAGAAGTACTTAGTTCGAAGGCTGTCCTTGAGGACTGCAAATAATACGGCTATTGGAGCGCGAGTGCTTATTTTTACCCTTTTTCCAATTTTCATTTACATAAATACAA
>NW_016226865.1:0-1334 GCF_001687245.7 Rhagoletis zephyria
TGGTGAGTCAATGTTGCATTCTCTTTTTTCAAATGTCAGTCCACAAAAGCACTGTAAGTGATGGATAGCAGCTATTGGTTAACCAGCTTAAAAACATAAAACAATTGAAGACTTTCAGTCTACTGACTCGTAATTGGTATCACTTTAGTGGTTAAATGTCATTGGTACGTTTTTGTTAGCCAACAGTTGCTGTAACACGTTTTACTAGCGGACTAAAATGCCAAATTAAGTTTTCCAAATCAAATGATATACAAAGTAACTTTAAAGTATTAAATAAACTTATATGTATGTTTTAGTTAGCCGTTCGTTTATTAGGTTTAGACATTAAAAGTGCAACATTTAAAAAGAAGTACACACACACAAGTACGCACAACACTTTTAGCAGATGCCGCAACAGGGCAATGGCTTAATGGGCGAGCAGTCCTCCAGTTTAAAGTAAAAGTTGAAAGGCATTAGAACAGGGTAGCAAGTCATGTATTTGTNATCAAATGATATACAAAGTAACTTTAAAGTATTAAATAAACTTATATGTATGTTTTAGTTAGCCGTTCGTTTATTAGGTTTAGACATTAAAAGTGCAACATTTAAAAAGAAGTACACACACACAAGTACGCACAACACTTTTAGCAGATGCCGCAACAGGGCAATGGCTTAATGGGCGAGCAGTCCTCCAGTTTAAAGTAAAAGTTGAAAGGCATTAGAACAGGGTAGCAAGTCATGTATTTGTCTTCAGGTGAGTCAATGCTCGGATCACATGTTGGGTCATTTGCCAGACAATGGCTCTCCTCGATGATCAACGTCAGATTGTAACCATAGCCCTCTTTTTTATACTGACAATACATAACACTGCGAACTCGGTCGAAGATCATCACGTGATCACTCTTAAAGTTGCTCATCAACTCCGCCTTGTACCTTTGCACCAAGGTTAGCAGTTGAGGATAATCTAGATTGGCATGCTTGCAGTTAAACTTTGGTTCAGGGAAAACATTAGTTTGGTATGACTTTGGTTTCTGAGAGCTGCCAAAGTTAACTAGTGATAGAGCAAAAAAAGCAAACGCAAAAAAAATTGCAACAAAATTCATTGTTTTTTTAAAATAAAAATTTTTTAGTTGCATAAAACCTGTGCGTTTACTATTCAAATTTATTTTAAATAGTAAAATTGTTTTAGTGATCTTTTGAAAAAACACACACCATTAGTTTTTAATTAATTAAATTGCATAATTTTGCTGTAAAAGTAAAATATTAACTGAGCAAAATTGGTTGTAAACAAACATTTATTAACCTCGTCCCCGTACTTCGCTGCCCGGCAGATTTTGAGAAAACGGCTGAAGCTT
>NW_016226866.1:0-1334 GCF_001687245.7 Rhagoletis zephyria
TTTGACGAAGTTATATCCTTCAAATCGGTCCATGTTTTATTGAAAAGGGTTTTAAAAAATGTATTCGGGCGGACTTATATACTTATAGATGTATAGCGTAGAGTGTGCGTTAGACTCTAACGTATATATATTTATAGGTATAGCGCAGCGTATGCGAAATTTTCCACGGCACCTATTTATTGGAGATAAAATTTCTGGATTTGACGAAGTTATATCCTTCAAATCGGTCCATGTTTTATTGAAAAGGGATTTAAAAAATGTATTCTGGCGGACTTATATACTTATAGATGTATAGCGTAGAGTATGCGTTAGATTCTAACGTATATATATTTATAGGTATAGCGTAGCGTATGCGAAATGTTCCACGGCCCCTATTTATCGGAGATAACGTTTCCAGATTTGACGAAGTTATATCCTTCAAATCGGTCCATGTTTCATTGAAAAGGGATTTAAAAAATGTATTCTGGTGGACTTATATACATATAGATGTATAGCGTAGAGTATGCGTTAGGCTCTAACGTATAATGTGTATTAATAGGTTTAGCGATGCGTATGCGAAATTTTCCACGGCCCCTATTTATCGGAGATAAAATTTCTGGAGTTGACGAAGTTATATCCTTCAAAGCGGTCTATGTTTTATTGAAAAGGGATTTAAAAAAATTATTCTGGCGGATTTATATACTTACAGATGTACAGCGTAGAGTATGCGTTAGACTCTAACGTATATATGTATATTTATAGGTTTAGCGATGCGTATGCGAAATGTTCCACGGCCCCTATTTATCGGAGAAAAAATTTCTGGATTTGACGAAGCTATATCCTTCAAATCGGTGCATGTTTTATTGAAAAGGGATGAAAAAAAATTATTCTGGCGGACTTATATACTTATAGATGTATAGCGTAGAGTAGGGATGCACAGCAGAGGTGCACGCAGTCGACGTCGAGGGCAAACTGCGCGCACGCGAGCGTGCTTGGCGAGGTTAAGTGAGCTGTACGGAGATGGCATCGTATACATATTAACCACTACACACTTATTTTCAAGTAAAAATGTGTGTATGTATGTGTACTTTTGCGACAACTGAGCCAGAAAAAGCCAATTTTTCCAAATCAAAAGCGCCAATTTTTTATTATCATGTTTAATAATATTTTTGATTCAGTAAAAAGTGTATATAACGGGTGATTTTTTAAGAGCTTGATAACTTTTTTTTTAAANAAAAAGCCAATTTTTCCAAATCAAAAGCGCCAATTTTTTATTATCATGTTTAATAATATTTTTGATTCAGTAAAAAGTGTATATAACGGGTGATTTTTTAAGAGCTTGATAACTTTTTTTT
>NW_016226867.1:0-1334 GCF_001687245.7 Rhagoletis zephyria
ATTGAAAGTACGACAAAAAGTATTTTAAACACTCGTGAATACCTATCTAGAGCATATTTGTACCTTAGGCCGTATCAGAAAAAAGTTTGCATCTACATAAAGTATTTTTGCAAAGCAATTTCGAAAACTAGTTTTTTTTTGTTCGAACTTATTGGTCGCCGTTTTGCATTTTTCGTTACTTATTTCGCATTTACAGTCGTACATATAAAGTATGATATCAATGTGCTTATCTCGAAGACACAATTCCGGTTTGTTCCCGTTCTAGTACTTACCAAAAACATCGCAGTTCTTCTCACCCTAACATTGTAACCTAATGTCGGTAAATTAAATCTCACGAAAAACTATAAAACTTTTGCTAAGTGGATATGTATTCGATTCTAAAGGAATTCCGTTTCTTTATTACAGAAAGCATTTGTCGCCTTTTCTCATATTTCTTCAATTTTTCTGCATTTGCTGTCGGATCTTAAAGTATGGTATATCGATATTTTTTCGTTAAAAGGTTCATTGAACTGAAGTATCCCGTTCTAGTACTTACCAGATCGCAGTTGTTAGTACCGTAGTATACCATACTAATGTCAGTAAATTAGAGCTCCCAAATATCATAAATTTTTTTCTAAGGAAGTATTGCGATTATTCTAGTAGCAATATTAAACAAATATTTCCGAATGAAGGTTTCATCGAACCCCTAGGTTCTGCAAAAAAAGGATTTATTCTTCGAAATTGCCTTNATGTATGTACATGTATACATATACAAGCTAGCATGTAAAACTCGCTGGTTCAAATGCTCTAACCAAGCAGGCAAGTAGACACTCAAGCTTGCTTAAAATGCATAGACGGATACGAAGGCCAACATACAAACATACTACATAGCTTTGTATTTAACTGAGATAATATTGTAGCTGAGTGCGTGTTTAAATTCAAGCATATTTGTATGGATACATATGTATGTATTTGTGCTACACTTGCACGTATAAATTTTCAGTTTGCAATGTATTTTTGAAATGCGACTATGTAGGGATATCTGTGCTTATGTGCCTTCGTACGTGACATTTATGCGCATTATTCATTTACTGACATTTGTACGTATATACATACATACAAATTTATGTATATATGTGTATTGGCATGCGATTCGCCAGTGGACACACTTACGAATGCGAAGCAAACGATTTCGCATACCAAAAAAGTAGGAAGATGACACAGAATGCGGGGCTCGAGCGCCTGAATGTATGCCAGCTGTGACAGATGTATAGCGCAGAGACACACACGCGCATTATTTTACAACTCTATTACTTAACTTATATGTATGTATTAATTTAAACATTTGTAATGAA
>NW_016226868.1:0-1334 GCF_001687245.7 Rhagoletis zephyria
TCTCTTTTGGTGCTGCGCGGCTACTACTAGTCTCGTGACGTGGCTTTTTATTGGCAAGATGATTGGTCTGCGTGCTGTTATCGGCAGGCAATAAGCCGCGTCTATCCTCCCATAAACCCTTAATAAACCCTTTTCATCTAAGTATGGTGTCAGTTGATAAATACTGGAACTTTTTGGCAACGGTGACTTCTTTCGCAGCAAATCGATTTCATGTTGATACGCTTCTTTTTGCACCATGCGGCATATACGCTCCTCGGCGGCGGCTAGTTCGTCGACATGTAGTTCGCCATCACTACGGTCTTTGCTCCTGGTGTTGTTGACAAATCGCAACACCCAGGCTATGGCTCTGACTAATTTGAGAAGGGATGAAAATCTGGTAAGTTTGATCAATGGCTCACCCGTGTTGCACAGAAGCAGGTGTCGACTAGTGATCTCCTCGTTGGCACAGTCGTCGGACGTCAAAATTGTTTCTCGAGGCCAGCATTCCTCGTCCTGGTGTAAAAATTGTGGTCCACTAAACCAGCGGGAGTGTGACGAGAACTCGGGTTTCAGCATGGCGCGAGTAGCTTCGTCTGCGACGTTTAGGTTCGTAGGCACCCATCGCCACTGATTAGTTGTCGTTGTAGTTAGGATCTCTGCGATCCGATGTGCTACGAACGGTTTGTACGTTCGCGCGTGTGAACGTATCCACAGAATAACCGTCTGCGAGTCGCTCCAAAAAGTGATGCTGTCGATGGGAATGCCGTGACCTTCTTCCACCAGTGTTTTGATACGACATCCGAGGACTGCAGCTTGTAGTTCCAACCTTGGAACCGTCATTGTTTTAAGTGGCGCGCAAGTTGCTTTGGCGCAAACGAGAGTTACCTTCACTGCATGTTCCTTTTTTACTCTCAAGTACGCGGCTGCTGCGTATGCACGTGTGCTGGCATCGACGAAAATGTGTAGTTGGATGCTGTCAGCGGTCGGTATCAAACCCGAGTAACAGCGTGGTATTGAAAACGATTTTACTGACTGAAAGTTCGACCACCAAGACTCCCACTGTGCTGCTAAATGTATCGGCAGCTCTTCATCCCAGGCGATGCTTTGTTTCCACAAGGCCTGAATAAGTAATTTGGCGGAAATTGTTACGTTGGCAAGTAGTCCGAAGGGATCGTATATGGACATCACGATTCCCAACAGCTCCCTTTTAGTGGGTAGTCGCTTACACTGCAGAATGTCGCTGGATATTTTAAAAAATTTAAAATGGAATTCAAATGTGTCTGTGGATGTGTTCCAAAACATCCCAAGGATTTTATCGGCGCTGGCTTGTCGTTCCAGGTTGATGACTGTAGACG
>NW_016226869.1:0-1334 GCF_001687245.7 Rhagoletis zephyria
GCCGAAAATAGGTTTAGGGAGGGCTGCCACCTGTTTGAAAAATTTTATTTTATTAAATTGTTAAAATAAATGAAATCTATATCTACATCTAGATATCTATACATATAATAAAATTGTAACAGGTCGATGTCTGTACATTATAGATATTAAAGAAAAATTAATGCGGGGGGTCTTTATTAGAGCACCAGAAGCCAAATGAACCATTTTTAGAATTTTTTGTCTGTCTGTCTGTATGTCTGTCTGTCTGTATGTTCGTTCGCGTATCACTCGAAAACGAATGCATGGATTTGAATGCAGTTTTCACCGATGTATTGCTAGAGGTCTATCTTAAAATATAGGAAGAAAAAAATTAGATAGTTGCCNCAAATATATGGGAAGAAAAAAATTAGAGAGTTGCCACCTGTTTGAAAATTGAAGTTTAAGNTATGTTTGAAAATTCACATTTAATTTAATTTATAAGATAAATCGAATATTGCAATATGGGTATCAAACTGAAGGGGTTTAGGAAATTTTATTGCCGAAAATATTTTTGGGGAGGGCTGCCACCTGTTTGAAAAATTTTATTGTAATTAATTGATAAAATAAATGAAATCTATATCTACATCTATACGTATAATAAAATTCAGGTCGATATCTGTACCTTATAGATATTAAAGAAAAATTAATATGGTGGGTTTTTATTAAAGCCGCAGAAGCCAAATAAACAATTTTTAGAATCTTTGAATCTCTGCCTGTCTGTATATTTGTATGCGGATCAGTCGAAAACATGGAATTGAATGCAATTTTCACCGATGTATCGCTAGAGATCTAGCTTCCAATATAGAAGAAAAAATTAGAGAGTTGCCACCTGTGTTTAAAATTTCAGTTTAGGTCAATTGATACGGTAAAGTGAATACTGCAATATGGCTGTCAAAGGAAAGAAATTTACAAAGGCTTACAGCTGAAAATATTTTTGTGGAAGGTTGCCACCTATTTGAAAACTTTAATTTAATTTAATTGATAGCATAAATTAAATATTGCAATATTGGCATGAAACTAAAGAGGCTAGGAAATTTTAATGCTGAAAATATTTTTTGGGGATTTGCCAACTGATTGAAAAATTGTATTCATTAAAATTTGTAAACTAAATGAAATATTGCAATACGAATTTTAAACTAAAGAGGATTAGGAAGCTTACTTTTGAAAATATTCTTGAAGCGGGTTGTCACTTATTTGAAAATTTTAATTCAGTTAAACTTGTAATGTAAACAAAGTGTTGCCATATGGGTATCAAACGAGAGTATTCGAGAATAATAAAATTGCAACAGTCCGATATCTGTACATAATAGATGTTA
>NW_016226870.1:0-1334 GCF_001687245.7 Rhagoletis zephyria
AATAGGATGCAACGTTTTACAGCCCACTAAAAAGATAAGGTTTTTTTTTATAAAATGTGAATATGCACATATACACAAATGGGTGGAAGATCGACCTATCTCGGCAGCCAGTTTTAAGACAAATTCTGAAATAGGGCGTTCTTGAAAAGTTTTTCTTAAATTTTTTAAATTTAAATTTTTAAAATTTTTGGCGCTCACAAAATAAAAGATTTCGTCATAAAAAAATTATCTTAAAAAGAGTTCTTGAAAACCCCAATTTTTTTTGAAAAAAAATTTTAACAACGTCGTTCGCTGTTGTAGATATTTTCTGAGGTATTTTCTAATAGCGATTACCTCTCGGTAGGCACTGGAAAACATACGACCGTATTTCTGCCTTGGAAAACAGCTTCTCATAAAAATACAATCGCTGTTGGGAGTCGGCGTAAGGTTGCAGGTCCCTCCCCTTTGTGTGACAACATCAAGGCGCACGCCAAAAATCGAAGAAGAAGCTCGGCGCCAATCTACTTTTATGACACAGGGAATACGATGGTAAGATTTTTAATCCCTTGGTCTTCACTTTGTAAATCAATTTAAAAAATTTCAACTGTTTATAGCAATGATAGTTCTAGGTTAATCATGAGCATCTGATGTACAGATGTATTAAGCCTGTTTCTTTAGCTATAAAACGAAGTTAAGTTAAAGTCTCTCCGATGAGCAGAACCCTATATAAAACGCTTAGAAAAAGTACATGATTAGTCAGAATCCACGGAAAACCCCAAACTTCGACAGATCATATCTTCGAAGAAAAAAAAGATAAAGCAAGTAATTTTTAAGCAAAAACCAAAACTGACTTCAATTCTCATTTAAAGATTTAAGATTACCGTTAATTTCTTCATAAGCTAATGATCGGATCTAAACGAAATTAGTGTGGGACCACCTGTGAGGTACTACCTTTCCTTAAAAAAAAATCGGTATAGAAATCGGTAAACGTGGTCCTAAGTTATGCGGTAACATGAAAAAAAGTATTCCGAAGAATTGGTAAACTTCTCCTTTTTAGGCCAATCGAAAACATGACACCAACTTTGGTATCCGATATGAAAAAGAATGGCTAATTTACAATTGTCATCATTAGAGCGCTTAAAATTGGGATGTGGATATTAAACACAACATCATTCCGTCATCTATTAGTCTGTTTCAATATGAGTACGGTTGACAGGATTTAGACAGAGCTTACAGGATGTCGTTTCTATACACAAAAAATCTGTACCTGAGAACACTTTTAAGACAGTGAATTTGAATGATTTAGTCCAAAGTTTTTCTGCTGGCAATTTCGTGAAAGACAGTCTGGATGGAAA
>NW_016226871.1:0-173 GCF_001687245.7 Rhagoletis zephyria
CCTTACCTAATCTGACGGAGCTGGTGGTTGCTCAACGTCATTTTACACAGCTGTGTTAGTTTCGCGGGGATACCAATTTCAGACATCGCGGCATAAAGGCAACTTCTCTTCGTGCTGTCGAAAGCGGCTTTGAAATCGACAAATAGATGGTGTGTGTCGATCCTATTCTCGCG
>NW_016226871.1:427-1334 GCF_001687245.7 Rhagoletis zephyria
GTGTGTCGATCCTATTCTCGCTGGTCTTTTCCAAGATTTGGCGTATTGTGAACAGCTGATCTATGGTGGATTTTCCAGGCCTAAAGCCACACTGATAAGGTCCAATCAGCTCGTTGACGGTGGGCTTCAGTCTTTTGCACAATACACTCGATAAGACCTTATAACCTATGCTTAGAAGGCTGATTCTGCGGTAGTTGGCGCGTATCGTGGGGCCGCCTTTCTTGTGGACTGGGCAGAGCACACTTAAATTCCAGTCGTCCGGCATGCGTTCATCCGACCATATTCTGCATATGAGNTGCGTTCATCTGACCATATTCTGCATACGAGCTGATGCATGCACCTCATCAGCTCCTCGCCGCCGTACTTGAATAGCTCGGCTGGCAGGCCGTCAGCTCCAGCAGCTTTGTTGTTTTTCAGCCGCGTAATTGCTATTCGTACCTTGTCATAGTCAGGCGGTGGGACAGCTACTCCATCATCATCGACTGGGGACTAGGGTTCGTCGTCTTCACTACTTTCAGCGCTGCTGCCATTCAGTAGGTTGTAAAAGTGTTCAATCCACAATTCAAGTATATTCTGGACATCAGTCACTAGGTCGCCATTGTTGTTCTTACAGGAGTTCACCACGGTCTTGAAACCTTCCGTAAGTCGCCTAACCCTCTGGTAGAATTTTTCGGCGTTCTTCTGTTTCTCGGTCAGCATCTCAAGCTCTTCGCACTCACGTATTTCGGCCTCACTCTTCTTATTGCGGCAAATACGTCTCGCTTCCTTCTTCAGTTCCCTATAACATGGCTCGCGTTACGCCCGATCGCAGCGAGGCCCTATAGGCGGCATCTTTTTTCTCTGCGGATTCTTGACATTTTTCATCGTACCAGTTGTTCTTTCGGGCTCGCTGAAATCCAACTACTTC
>NW_016226872.1:0-1334 GCF_001687245.7 Rhagoletis zephyria
TGCAGGAGCCCAAGAATTACCCTTAAAACGGCCACAGGAGCTTAAAAAACTAACTGCTCCCCAACTGGTCCGAAGGTAAGTAGTTTCGGCCTAGTCTTAAACTGGTTCCCAGNAGTCCTGTCTGAATAAAATTTTGCAATAGATATTAAAATAATTCAACGATATTAATAGAAAGGTGCACACACATGCATTTACATATGTATGTACATACAAACGAGCACCAATTAATTTTATTTAAAGAAATGGCATGTCGTCTATTTCCGGTGTAGCAAACGTAGTATCTAGATGTCATCTACCTCGCCCTATTCACTATGCTTTTTTATAGGAGCTTTTCAAAGCTTTGCTTTGGTGTCGGACACACAACATTGAAAGTTTCTGGATCCACAACATTGAAAGTTTCTGGAACACAACATTGCAAGTTGATAAAAGCGTTGTAAAAAGCAGGGACGAAAGCGAATAAATTGAACAATTTTTCATTCTCTTATGTCCCGCTGGGACGCTGCATACCGTAGCAATGCTTAGCTCAATGTAAAAATTTTACAATTTTTGACGCAAATATTTCGGAAATGGTTGAATGAATCTTAAATGTGATGTATACATAGTTTGTCTCTGGACGATTTTTAGATCGCTGGGAATAAGCTACTTGTTTTGGAATAATATATAGATTTAGATAAAACCAAATTTGTGTCTGAAAAAAGAATCGCAATAAACCATGTAAGATTTATATATGAAGGGGTAAGAATCATAAGGGTCCAAGTGACATTTTTTGAAAATACCCATATACCCATATTTGTATAGTTAAATATAATGTTTATTTGGAGACAAAGAGTAAACATTCTTTGAATTAGTTAATTAACCTGCATTCATTTAGGCAAGAATAATTTCAAATGAATTTACGAAGACTTTACAATAAGTAATCGACTTTAACCTTAATTATCTCAAAAAAATTTCAGATCTTCTAAGATACTTTTGATTCTAACCCCTTCATATGTATGTGTGGGTATGTGCACCGAGGCAAAAGCAACATTTTTTTACAGATCTTCCGCTGTATTGCTGCCTACATCCACACGAACGTAGCAATGCTTTGCTCGATATAAAACAAAAACAGGGACGAAAACGAATAAATGGAACATACCCTGCAAAAAGTGGGACTAGGTTAAATACTAGTACAGGCCCACGCTACCTTGTAACCAACACTAGTAACCAAATTGGTCCCGCTCATTAAGTACCGCCGCCGAAGAAGTAGTCGGATTTCAGCGAGTGGCCCTGTAGGCGGCATCTTTTTTCTCTGCAGCTTCCTGACACTCCTCATCGTACCAGTTGTTCTTTCGGGC
>NW_016226873.1:0-1334 GCF_001687245.7 Rhagoletis zephyria
CGTAAGTCACATGACTTGGAAATTTGATTTGTTGACATATATATCTATGATAGATGCTGGCTATTTTTGTAAAAGGGGCGTGGCACATCCTATAGGAGTGCAATTTTTAATCAGCCATAACTTCGGAATCATACGTCACTTGACTTTGTAATTTTCCTCTGATTCGTAAAATATATTTTGCAAAAAATGGTACCGACAGATGGCGCCGGAGTCGAGATATTTCGAGAACCCATCTTTATCGTATGGCCTGGCTTAACGGGTATTAGCTTTATGATAAGAAGTGTTTCTCCAAAATAAATGGACCCAAAACATAGTTGGCGCTAAAATCACGATATTTAGCTGCCCCTCTACAAATTTACATTTTAGATGACATAATGAACAAATAAATAAACAAATAAATATGCATACAGAGAAGCGCACAATTGATTAAGCTCCACAGATATCCTAGGCGCATTAACGGGTCATGGGTATATCAAGAAGAAGTGTGCTGAATTAGAGAGAAGATGGTAGGAATATCAATGACCCGTTTGAACGGGAAAACTCTTTCATCCTGTGGAACAGCAGGATTATAGGAGAAGATTACGCATTCTCGCTAACCTTGCAATTCTTGCAGATATCTCACAGGTGGAAATAAAAGCTCATAGCATCGAAGGATATGAGTACTTAAACCGAATGTTATCTCAGCGCTATTATTCTTGGCCTATGAGTAAGCAAGGTTCTGATCTTCAGTCCTTTCAACCTAAACTAATAATTTTTACATTACAAACCGTTTTTGCATAGCAACACTTTTTTAGTATTGGTCAACGCAAAAGTTCTTATAAGGCGTCGCGAAGCAAGCTAGGCATTTGCTAGTTGAATAATAAACGTAGCAGTTATGAGCACTTAAATAGAGATACATACAAAAAGTTTCAACACAAAGTTATGATTTGCATATTATGGAGTACACACCTTTTACTAAATGGTAATCCTGAGTAAGAAAAATGTTATAACAGTTTTTATAGATAATTGTATTTTTATGATAAACCTTAGCGTTTTGCTGAATTCGAAAAATCAACTTATGTGACCTTTAACCTTGAATAAATTTGTTTGCAGACGTGGGATCGATGGGGACTCTTGACATTTAATTCATAATAGTGTTCGCAACATTCGTACCGATTTTCAGCTTTATGCGAATTATTGTAAGCTATTTGTTGAGCTAACTTGGCTGGGCTATTAATCTTGCGGCTCTTTAAATAAGAAATAGATATCAAAAGTTAACTCTTCGTATCAAAAAACCCCCAAATATAAATTTGTATTACAAAAAATTTCATTCGTAACACCTTAGTAAATATTAA
>NW_016226874.1:0-1334 GCF_001687245.7 Rhagoletis zephyria
AACACTGCGAGCATCGCCTCCTCCATCAACACCACTGCCACCACCACCACCGCCGCCACTAGAGCCAGTACCCGAGCCATTCCCAGCGGTTGTTGAGCCATCACAAGTGCCGCACAGCATGCTCATGACGTGCTGATTACTCAACCCAATTGTTGAGATGCCGTCAATTTGATGAATGCGATCGCCAGGCGCTAGAAAATCCGCAGCATGACCCAGTGGACTCAGCGCGCCAATAACAGGTGGATACGAAAGGTCGTTGCGTTCTGGCGATATGTGAATGCAATTTGTAATGCGTAAGTAGGTAGGTATGCCGCGAACGTCGATGAATGGAATGGATTGTCGTTGTATGTATGTATGTATGTAACATGAAATTAAAAGAATGAGAAAATGTAAGGTTGAATAAATAAACNCGAAGCCGTAAAGAATCGTAAAAAAATTTGTGGTAGAATAATTAGAAGCGCTCTGATTGAGGCGATATGTGGGTTGTCGGTTGCACTCTTATGGGAAGTAAATGCGCAAATGCATATGTATGTATGTGGGTGTGCGTGTTTGCGTAAGTGTATTCACAGGCTGCTGTTAAGTTCGCTTGCAATATGCATTTGTTTATTTACTTAACAGACAAGTGTTGTTTATAGATTTTATTGCTGCGATGTTTGCACACATCGATGTTGTGTATGTACATACATATGTAAAACGTACAAAAGGGGGCCTGCAACATAGTCAAAAGCCCAAATGTTGTTAACTTGAATCGCTGGCAATAAAATTGTAAGTTTGTTGTTGCAGCTTATGCCGTTTTAATGAGCGCATTGAAGTGTTCAATAAATCCATAAAACTCTGTTCCTTTATGAATGCAAGTATGTAAATACATATACGGTGACTTAAGCAAGTAAGTGTTCAAGTGTTGGGTTTTCTTTTTTAATATTCGCTTGCTTTTTAAAGTTTTTTTTTTTTATTTTTCGAAAAAAATATTATACAAGCCTTTACCAAAACAAAGTACATATGTATGTAAATCAAAGTTTCAAAACTTTATACCAAAATTTAGGGAAATTCAACACGATTTCAACAAAATTTCGAGCTTTTTAATTTGCACCTTTAGAACATTTGCAGCTTTATAATTGTGCATCAAATTTTAATCTAATTAATTTTTATACGTTTAAAGCTTGCACTTTATTCGAATTGATTTTCATGCGCTATAAAACTGCATGCCCGAAAGGGTTCTAAAGATTCAGATTAAAAAGCTCGAAATTTTAATTAAAAATTTATTTAAATTTCCTAATTTTTTATGAAGTTTGACCCGTTGACTTATATAGTTTTGGCTAAAACTTAAAAAAAAA
>NW_016226875.1:0-1334 GCF_001687245.7 Rhagoletis zephyria
CACAAGCACCACAAGCACTTTCGATTACTGCAAGCAAGCGTGTAATATTTTCTGTACTCGTTGGCGTAGCATCGTGTGCCTGTATTGCGCGATCGTGGCAAGTAGTGTACACAATTTGGCTCAACAGAAGAAGTATCACAAGCATTTGCACTTGCGATGAAGAGTAATGGCTTTGCGCGGAGAGATATAAGCATTCTACTTGGGAGTAGAGTACAAAGCAAAGAGTGCTTTCAAGCGTAGAAGAGACAAATGTAATTCTGCAACCCTTTAGTACATATGTTTTTGTACATGTATATATGCACATATGTAGTACAAACGAAAACAAATCTAATAAGCTGCTCGTTGATGTAAATGAGAACTGTACTGATTGTCAAAAATTAGGTGTTTGTTGTTCATTTGTTCATGTTTGTCATTGTCGTGTAATTTTCTAGAGTAGTTTTGTGCTCTTGCTACCTCCTTGTATTAACTCGTCCCTTGTTGGTATTCTCTGATGAACATATGTGAGGATGATAGCAAGGCCAACTTATATAAGGTAGTGTTACAGGAGCAGTTGAAATTTTCGCCCGATTTTAAACGTAGCGGCCGTTGGTTCAACTTGGTGTTATTTTGCTCTAGATTGCACCGTTTGTGGGCCTGTTGAATGATTTTATGTCTTGGTTGTATGAAAGATCAACAAATTTGGATTTTCTGGCAAGTTGTACAACTTATCGCTACATTAATGGCCATGTTGTACAAACTCATTTAATTTGTGTTTATTTTGTACACTAAATAACCGAAAATGGATAACTCAGCCGAAATAGGTACGTGCTTTCGTTGAATTTTATAAATGTAAGCCGAAGCTATTTAATTGTAAAAACNTTGTAATTCATTCTGTTATTTACTACTATTATGCTTAGGCCAATTCATGAAATCATTTCATGCGTTTGAGTAGAAACTGAATGAATGAACACGATTTCATGATTTCAATTAACGCGAAATAGAGTTTATGCCCTTAGTTTTTACTCAGATCGATGAAATGATTTCGTGAATTGGACTAGGCATACATGTGATACTTAGTATGCTTTTAATTTATAAGGCAATTTTATGTTTTTATACTCTTGCTACCACATGAATATATGAACTCGTGATAAGAATATATGAATTCGCCTTGGAAGATAGAAAGCGAGTAAGAATAAATGCCGAACAAAGGAATTTGTCTTCTTTCAACTTAAATAAAAAAAGTGCATACGTTACTTAGTGCCTTGGTAATGGCGAATTCGTAAGAATCTACTGCTTGCATTATAAGCATTTTCATTTATTTGTTAAACATACAATTACTTTCATTACAACCCGGC
>NW_016226876.1:0-1334 GCF_001687245.7 Rhagoletis zephyria
CTGGCTGCCGAGATAGGTCGATCTTCCACTCAGCCATCGATATGTAGCTTCTTTAAGAGTTGACAAAAAAAAATTTCTTTTTCAAATACAAAAATTCATATCTATCTTTAAAAAAGCACCTTCTAGAAAATTTGAGAATCTCTTAAGATTTGCGAATTTTTTTATTTCAAAACTATAAATTTTCGACACTTTTTATAAATTTTTTTATAGTCCCAAATATCACCTTAAAAACGAGACTAGAACCGTCTTTGTTAATATAAGAGTTGATTTGTATTTACCAGATTAACTTTTATTTAGTCTCATTAAGAAGAATGATCCATTCTCAAGAAATTATGTGAAAATGAGGCAAATACTTCGAATATTTTGTTTTATATTACCTTTTTTTATCAAAAATACATGAAATGTGCTTTAAAAAATGCGGCAATGAAACTTTTTAAAATCCAATCAAAAAAACCGTTATGAATAAAAATGAAGATTGAACAAAATACGAATTTCGCATAAATACAGCCGCTTCCAACCGATTGTAATTTCAATATTCATAAAAGATGATCCTTAACCACATTCGGCATTCAAAAGTTGACCTTAATTGCCAACGATATCATTTAATTTGATTGCGATATGATCAGAGTAAAAGGACAAGGTATAAAGCAATACATACATATGTAATGCCAAAGACAATGAAAGCGACGTGGAAATGTCAACGACTGTCAAGTGCAGCTACATAAGAACTTCATACAAATATATGTACATATGTATGTATGTATTTCCACGGGCATTCAAGCACTGCTAACAACTTCCGCAAAGCCTTTCGTTGGTATGAAACTGAATCGTTGTCAAACAAGGACTTTCGCCATTGTTCAGGGCTCAACAGTGCTCGGATCCCAGCTAGCACATTTGCCAGACAATTTCTGATATGAGACAAGTCAGAATAAAATNAGCTACATAAGAACTTCATACAAATATATGTACATATGTATGTATGTATTTCCACGGGCATTCAAGCACTGCTAACAACTTCCGCAAAGCCTTTCGTTGGTATGAAACTGAATCGTTGTCAAACAAGGACTTTCGCCATTGTTCAGGGCTCAACAGTGCTCGGATCCCAGCTAGCACATTTGCCAGACAATTTCTGATATGAGACAAGTCAGAATAAAATGTTGACTATTTAGACAAGTCTTACAGGTTTCGTACAGATTTCTGGGCGAAATGTCTGGAGAATTTCATTTATTTCCTTATCCGATATGTCTGATCGGCTTATGTCCGATTTCGGGCATACACGTCTGATACTCAAGTAGCATACTGGTGTATAAATTGGTGTAAATTTATGGATTTTG
>NW_016226877.1:0-1334 GCF_001687245.7 Rhagoletis zephyria
CTCTCTCTCTCTTGCTCCCACCACTACTACTTACTACGCTTACTTCTTTCTCTCAACTCTACTCTACGGATTCTCAACCTGAACTGAGGCTTCTTTTCTTCTGGCCACTGTGGCGGCAAATTTCCTCGCTTTTCCCACTCAACCAGTGTCAATCCGTTCGTTCGTTCGTTTTTTCCGTGCTCTACTATTCATTGTGATGATGTGATCTCCTCGATGTCGTCGATGTTCTCAACGCCCAAACTCTCGCTCTTCCTATTTCTACACCCTTTTGGTCAATCTCCAATCCTTTTAAGAAAATACCGCTTCCTGAATCACACCAATTGATCATCACCACTGTCAACTCTCTCTTTTGCAGTTGACGGTCACCAGCACCAGCACTACTACAGCTACAGCAACTTCTTCCTTTTCTTCGCCTTCTACACCGAATTCCTCTTTCGCTCACCAGTGATCACCTATCAGCAGCAGCAACGACGTACGTAGACCACCACCACAACCTTTTCCAGTACTCTCTGCCAGTGCCATTTGTTCCACTGTTGTCCCAGCAACAACAGGCTAACCTTTATTTTATGATTCTCTTTTCCTGTGTGTGTGGAGGAGTCTGTGCAGTTGTCGCTTGCAAATGTTGCGCACTTTGTTTTGCGACCACCACCAACAGCACCATCAGCAGCAGCAGCAATAAGGTTGATAAGAAGTCCCTGACATTGAAAGACCGATTAGGAAGTACGATTAGAGAGCGTACAAAAGCTGCTGCTGCAGTTTCGGTACAAGGGCTACTACCGTTCACTGATCACCAGGCTTCGCCGTACATCGCACTTGTTGTGCCTGTCTGTCTGTCTGTCTGTGTATCAATCGATTGATAATCCCTCATTTGCTCGCCTGCACTCTCTTCTCTCTCCTCTCTTTCGCGGAAAGCAAACGGAGACGACAACTCAACCGTTTGTTTACACTTTGCGGTGGTGNTGTCAGTTGAGAAGATCGTTTGTTTGAACACACAGACACTTCCACAATCTCTAAATTGCCCCTTTACCCCTAGTTCTATATACCCGCACAATTCCAGGAACGACCATTCAACAGCTCTCTCTCTCTCCTGTTCTTTCAGTTTTCATTTCCCTTCAATCATTGGGGGCAGCCTGCTCCCTGCGATGTCCCTTCGCGCCAAGCCATCTTTGCCCAGCTCTTCAGGCGCCTGCTGGCTGCTGCGAAATAGCCACCGATCCAGCTCTCTCCTGCTGGGAATCTTATTGAACCACCAGCACTGCCATTAGAAGCAGTGACGACGTACAATCCACACACACGCACATACTACCACGTTGCACGGCCGACTCCACCACCAC
>NW_016226878.1:0-1334 GCF_001687245.7 Rhagoletis zephyria
CGAAAGGAATTTATACTTTCTCTTTGACATTTTCTAAGGATAATCAAAATACTATAAACACACATTTTTATATTCTATAAAGTTTGTAGCGAAAACTTACATTGGAAGTAAAGCACGCACAAAAAACAAACGAGCAAAACAAATAAAAAACAGCTGATGATAATTTGGAAGAGATCTTGGCACTTAAAGTTATGTATGTGGGTATATCGATCATCAGATATTGCTTGTGTAAAGTCAACCTATCTGGAGATGTCTGGCAGCCCTACTTGTAAGCGGTGTTTAAACAACGATCTCGCCATTATGCTAGATTCTTCAAGTAAAGATGAAAGTTAGGAGTATACATCAGACATTTTCAGCCTCGATGCAATTCTCATTACTTTTTATTAGATATAATGTTCCAATTTTTAAATTCAAGTACTAAATAAAATAAATTTTATTAAAAATGACTAACTTTTCAATTTTTTATTTACCTAAATAACTTAATTTACTTACTTAATTTAATTGTTTCTTAAAAATACTTGGCATCCGCATTCGCATCAGCGGATGTTAGAAATTCCACATTTGCAACATCCCTATTACATACACATATTTATATTTATCCAAAAAAAAAATAATCAAAGCGGCTGCTGTGTAATACGATTCGAAAGAAAAATCCGATGCAATAGGCAATTACCACTGACATAAGTATTGAAATAAGACTGACACAGGCTAAACTTTTTTTCGTGACACGTCTTACTGTATAAAAAGGGATCGGTTCATTACGCTGCATTACAAAATTCCTTAAAACGCCCTAAAAAGTTTTCAGGATAAAATGTTTATCGTTTATCTCATTTATGTAGGTGCACACCCAAAACTCTTACAAAATAAAATTTTATGAAAAACGTACACTGCCGGAACAAAGTATTGGCACAGCAAATTTTTCACAATATATGTAACAATTTTTATTCCAATATTTTTCCGCCAATTTTGTATAAAAATATGGTTTATTCCACAATAAAAAACATAAAAATATAATTCCTAAACGAAAATTCAGCAAATTTACATACAAATTTTCAACTTTTTAATCAGATTTTTTAGACTTTTTTTGAGTATGCAGTTTTGCAGCCCATTAAATTCTAGAAAAGAATTCAAGTTCGCAGTTAGTGAAAAATCGGTTTGATTTCTGAGAATTTTTTGGTTGAAGGTGTTTTGCATTTTTTCCATATAAAGTATTTTCGAAAAAAAATGTTTGTATGGAAGCGACTGCGTGAAAAAATATTGCCAAAAATCAACAGTAATTCCTAGATACTTAAATATTGCACTTTATTATAATAAAATTGATTGGGCTACAAATC
>NW_016226879.1:0-1334 GCF_001687245.7 Rhagoletis zephyria
GCCTCTACTGGTTCCTGGCCTTTGGCACGAGGCAATGAACGGCAAGTGCAATTATCGCTCTCGCATGCTGAACTGGTCCACAAATTGAGCTCTTCAGCCGTTCTTTTATCAGTGACAGTGTGTTGTGCCCCTAATTTTGCTGCTGCGCTCACCTGTTGCTGTTTTTGCTTTGCTGTTCACCTTCCGATTCCTTCTTTGTCTCCTTGTTGTTTACCTGCTAACCATGTGAACACCAGTCAGTTGGCATTATTAGCATGATTTGCCCCTTGACACTTTCGCTCTCTGCATTTTTTCTTTCACTACCGTTTTCTGTTTGTACAAGTGCGCTCAAGTTACTACTTATGTTGCCGCAACTTGGTTGGTCACGCTCCACTGCTCGGTTAATAAGGTGAACACACGCACACAAAGGCAAACTGTGGCNTTTCGCTCTCTGCATTTTTTCTTTCACTACCGTTTTCTGTTTGTACAAGTGCGCTCAAGTTACTACTTATGTTGCCGCAACTTGGTAAGTCACGCTCCACTGCTCGGTTAATAAGGTGAACACACGCACACAAAGGCAAACTGTGGCTTTTTTCTAAAACACAGCTTCAGCTAAGGACAACACTTCTCTAATCTGCTGTTGTTTTTAGAGTGAACAAAAAAGTTTAAAGTAGATAGGCTAGTTTTTGTTTTTTGTTTTTTCTTTCTTTTTTGCTGTTTTTGAGTACTTGATTAAGGCTGGGAGGAGATTCTCCTTTTTAGTTGTGGTTTTATTTTTAGAGGCGATCTTGAAGAACGAACGGAAGGATTGTGTTGAAGGTGTGATCGGCGGTGTCAAAATTGAAAGAGGGCTACTTTAAAAATAGCCTTTATATTTTCCGATTCGCCTCACTCGTCGCTACTGAAAGAAAGGCAAAATGAAGCTTGTTGCACTACTAATTATCGATTAATGAGCAAAAATGAAATAAAAATTGTCAATACAATCAAGTAGTTATTGGCAATTGCCTGTGTCGATTTGTGAGAAATATTTTGCCCTCTACTAATTGATAAAAATACCTCCATTTAAAAAATGTATTGTGAGAAAATTGGTTGCCCTTTTCAGCTAAAAAGTACACGCATTTGCTTATAAGTGCTGATATGACCGATAAGGTGTGTGTGTTAAGGTAATTGGTCAATAAAGGCTTGACAGCTCTTTATCACCAGTAGTAGGCACAGTAAAAACAATAAAAATTTTTCAACAAAACTTCATTTTATTATTTTGTTTGGTGCAACAGCACAGCGTAATTTAGCAGTAAAAATGTTAGTAAAATTAAAAAAGTTGAATTAAATGTAAAGAGACTAAAAATTTGAGGCTG
>NW_016226880.1:0-1334 GCF_001687245.7 Rhagoletis zephyria
CCACTCTACGGGGGTTAGGCTTTGGATGCGTTCTCCTTGTATATATAAAAATAAAAGACATACAGAGTAAGTGAAATAAAAGCTTGTAAAATAGAGGGATTTCAAAACTTTCACACAAAAATGTAACTATTCCCCTCTGCAATGAAAAATTGTTCACGGAGAAAACGGCTTAACCGACACTGCGTGCACAAAAAAATGTAAACAGAGTACAATTAAGCACTTAAGCCAAAATTGCTTTCGCTATAACTTTGTAACGGTACTTTGTAGGACCTTGAAATTTTGACANTGGAGGCAAACCGGTTTTGGCGTTGTGCCATCGTCAGTGTCATTTTTCGTTCGGAAATTCGTTCCACATTACATCACACTCCTAGCCTGTCGGAAACACCAACAACCCAAATCCGCGCGTTCAGAAAAAGATTTTGTTCTAATTAATTTCTGAATTCTTCAACTTAGATCCAAGAGTTTATGGTGGAGTCTGTATTTTCCCGTGGATACAAATTTATGTTTTTCCACTGCATTTCGAAATTCATAGGTTTATCTACAATTAAGTTTTGGCTTTCATTTTCTACCGTAGCCGCCTGAGAGAGAATAGACCGTCTGAGCTTATCGGAGCTCGAATTACTGCCTGGTATAGTTTGTGTGCTCCCGCGCACGTTGTAGGAACTAATCGACTTACTTGCCCATTATCCATTGGCTTACGCGCCATTTGTATACATAAATGATCAGAATGGAAAGAGAAGTCGATTAAGCCATGTCTGTCTGTCCGCCCCTCGTCTGTCCGAATACACGATAACTTGAGCAAAAATTGAGATGTCTCAACGAAATTTGGTATGTAGGTTGCCCTTTATCCAAGGTAGGTGGGTATTGAAAATGGGCGAAATCGGACTGTAACATGTTAAATGCAAAAACTGC
This sequence comes from Rhagoletis zephyria, assembly GCF_001687245.7. Lineage (NCBI taxonomy): Eukaryota > Metazoa > Arthropoda > Insecta > Diptera > Tephritidae > Rhagoletis > Rhagoletis zephyria. The sequence goes on from NW_016226880.1 coordinate 913, forward strand.
GATACTTCAGTAAATGTTAGATGCAAATTGTTGAAAATAAGTATGTGGAGTAGAATTGCGGTAAAAAATTATGTTATTATGAAATCAGTACCCGCTTCACCAATCCTTACCAAACTCAGTTCGAGGCTGGGGTAGGGTCTAGCTAAGAAATCTGTTGAAAATCTTTGAAATCGGGAAATAACCACGTCCACCTGCCATATAACCGTAATTTACAGAAACACGAAAACTGCGATAAATCAGTAACTACAGGAGCTAACTTACTTAAGATCGATGATTACAATAACCACTTATCATAAAATTATAATATTAAAAATTGTTGGATAATAGGCGTGACGCCGCCCACTTATGACCACAAATGTGTATCTCTGTAACTGATTTATCAATTTCTACCAAACTCGGTGCACTTAATAACCTTGGCACGG